>NW_027513676.1:0-153727 GCF_048772815.1 Callospermophilus lateralis
TTTGAGTGGGACTGTTTACAGGTAACTTTTCCATTTTAGTGCTTAATAGATCATTCAGCATGTACAAAATGTTTGCAAGGGTATCTCCTGGGACCCCTAGGATTCTGTGTAACAAACTGCTACTTCAGTGCATTATCTACAAGGACTTTAATATCTTGCTCATTGAAATACAGTAGAGGCCGAGGATGATAGAAAATTAATAATATAGCAATGATAAATTTTAAGACATAAAATCATAAAATTTTGATAACCAAAAAAGAAAAAAATATATATATATATGAAGGTAAAATGTGAAGGGATTATTACCCACTTGGAAATCTGATGTTTTTATCTAACTAGCTAAATGTGGAATTGAGGAAAACACAAATATGATTGTCACATGGAGTACCTGAAAAGCCATACCAAGATGTAAAGAACTTAAAATTGAGTATGTTATTTTGCATATCTTTGAGAAATGATACAAGCATCTTTCAAAGATTTAAACTTATTGTTGACAAGTTACAGAAAAAAAGTTAAAGCAAGTGGACTCTAAGGACACGACGTAGTTTACACTTGTACATCTGTGTGTGCAAGTACATGTTTGTGTGTGTGTGTTACAGACAAGTGAAGCACATGGTAGATCTCTCTAGAATTTAAAAAGAAAAATATTCCACTAATCCTCTGCCTATTTCTCAACTTCTTTTCAAATATCTACTTTATTATTTTCTCTCTTTGCAGTCCAGATTGTTCTGCCTTTTTATCTGGTCACATTGTGGGTGGATAATGGAAACTCTACAGCCTCAAAGTTTAAAAGTCTACTTTTAAAATGATTGTCTCCAAAACAAGTAAAGGTAATGAATGGGATTCAAATTTAATGTGATATTTATGCTTCTGAACTTTCTTAGCTACCTATTTTCATTACAAATCTATGAGACTTCCCACTTTTAAAATCTAATGCCTATGCAAAATTACCCTGAATCTGTGTTTATTACGTGACATTAGTTTCTGCATCTAATTCTGAATACCTTCAGGGGAAAAATTGTTAAATTCAGATAAAATATAATGTATTCTTGATTAAGAAAGCAATTCTAAGATATCCCTCAGTAGAACTGCACTAAAACCCCTAAATTTTTAAACCTCATTGTCTATGTTTGAAAGGCATTCTGCCTATGTCCTGGATCCATAGATGTGGCATTCCTTGTACTAAATTCATGGTCCCCCTTTTTGCTTACAGTTCCTAGTCCAATAAAAGAGATGTCTGTTCATTGTAAAATATAAAGACTGGGTGCAGTGACACACACCTGTAATCCAACCTACTCAAGACTGAGGCAGGAGGATCAGAAGTTTGAATCCAGCCTACACCCTGTGTCAAATTTAAAAAAAAAAAATGAAAACTTCTAGCGACGTAGCTCTGGTAGAACACCCCTGGGTTCAATCCCTAGTACCACTGAATAAATGAATGAATAAATACACATATGTGTATGTACATACACATAGATACACACACACACACACACACACACACACACACACACACATAGACAAACACAAAGTATATATAAAGTCCCCTAAAAACTGCTTCTTCATAAATACAGTAACCAGGAGCACTTGTGTTGTAACCTGCTGTACAAAGTACTTTCAAATAGTGTGGAGAATCTGACATGTTGTTCAGAATCAGTTGGAATTGGAATTGATCAAATTGTAGTTTCAGGTTTCTTTCACAAGGTGGCAGGGTTAAAGACAAAACAAAACAACAACAACAACAACAAAATGCATGCACAGGATATGTTCTTTTAAACACATATCTTGTCAGATTAGCAGTGAGTTTTCAGGGAAAGAGTATATACAAAATTCCTAGAAAGGAAGTGAATTTATTGGCATCCAGGAACAACCCAATTTTAAAGACATCTAGTAAATGCACAATTTTCCAACAGAAAAGGTTACCTCCAAGCTCTATGTCTTTTCACTGAACAGAGCACTGCCTAATGAGCTTGTCAATCCTGTTTAAAAATACAAAAAGTATATGCATATGGGGGCATAGCATGATGCACATAAAAAACACACTTGTCTGTATATCTTAATTAAAGAATTTTAACTCAGGGGAACTAATTGTTTGACTCACTATTAGTGCATCTTTGGAGTGTTCACCAGGAACACATTTTTGTGCTAGGCACTCAGGCCAAGAGATAGATAGGGATAGGGAGGGGGCTAAGTGCTCTGTTTTAATCACCTTTAAAATACTTTGCAGAAATTCCAATTTAAGAATATTCCAGAAGGCACTAACATTTGTTAACTCAGCATTATGTAATATTCTATACTCTGCGTTTACTTATACTCTTCATTTTATTAGTAAGGCAATAGATGCTAGTATTTCCAAATTCACAAGTATCTAAGCATATCTGTAATAGAATCCCATTATTTAAAACACACGATGTTTTGTCTTGGGCTAAAAATAAAAAGTAAAATTCTCTCAAATGCTCTCCAAAGTCCTTTAATGTTTATCCTGTACCTTTTGTGCCAGATTCATATTGTTACAAACTTTCCAAAGTTCTCTGAACTGAAACCATACTCAACCTCCTTTTACCTGGGGCTGAATCCTCAGACCCCATCCTAATCCTGCTGCTAATACCAATTTACTTTCAGAGCTCAACTCCTCCCCTTTTCCCCAGGGAAGGCCTCAATGAGGAACAGGTGAAAGACCTCTGGTTCAAGCTTTCCCAGCAGAAGGAACTTCTGCTGTAAGCATATATTACAGTTGATTGACTGTTGTCCCACAGTAGACTGAGCTCCCTGAGGGAAGTGATGAGGTCTGCATTTGAATTAGCAAATGCACCATCAAGCCAAAGTGTTCATAGACAAACATGATAAACAATACTTACTACTAAGGTTTGTAAATACTTTTTAAATGAATTTTGCTGTCTGATTTTAAGCTTATATTTCATGATGGAATAGTATTTCAAAGCAGAGTAAACTGAATTCTGTTTATTTTTGGTAGTCCTAAAATGCTGAATCCTTTTATCTGGCTTAGCTGGAATACAGTCTCACTTCTTTCAGGCTATTGCTGTTATCTGTTTTTAAACTGTACCCACAATATTATCATTCTAAAACATATTTACAGAAATCAGCCATGTAAAAAGTACATTAGAAAATCAGATTTTGACATGAATTCAAGTAATTTCTTTGTAATTCGAACACTAAAATACACTGATTCATATCAAAGCCTATTTTTTTGTCATTGGCTAGGTGGGTGACTTTGGATAAGTAACTTCATCTTTATAGACAAGTTTCCTGCATTGGTAATATGAGGGATTGGAAGAGATCATCCCTAAGGTCTTTTTCAGTTCTTACATTCTTTATCTTTTAGTTCCTCTCTAAGGAATTTTAACTCTGAAAACTGCTGCCATTTCACATCCTACACTTTGCAAAAGAGATATTTTCAATTCCCAGTGATGAACTGAATCTGCATACATACTTAGCTCCTTCTCCCCAACTGTCTGTGTTCAATTCTTAAAACAGTTAACATTTCCACAGAAGCCACAGAAATTCTTCTCTAATTTGTAAAAAGTACATTGTAAGTTACATACATCCATATCGGTATTTCAGCATTTTAGGGTTCTTTCCTTCTTTATAGGATGTGTATGAAGACTTTTGAGTTTAGGCTTTCTTATTCGTTCATTAGCATGTACCTGCAGAATAGGTTCATAACAATAATTCTAAACTTTAAGTGATCATATATCTTTGTGAAGTGACAGATTACACAGAAAACACTTGAATTCTATTCAAACTATTATGGAAAATAAGTTACCTTTGTCACCCTCTCCTATTTCATCTTCTGTCATTTTATTAGCTCATGTAAATTTTTAAAAATATCTTTTCTTACTTTACAACTCATTATGGTCAGTGCTGTCTATTTTAAGTCATCCATTCTTAAATTGATGACATGAGATTTTTAAAAAAAAACTTGATGTTTTATCGTTCACATTTAAGTTTTTATGCCACCTAGAATTATTACATATAATGAGACGGTGAGTAAATTTAAAGTTTCTCCATATTTTTATCTAATTGTCTTGGTGCCATTTACTAAAATATCTGTCCAGTTGTGTGCTGATAAACACCAGGCAACAAATGCTTAGGACTAGTATTTGCCTATTTCAATCGTCTAAATATTCCCAACTTTGATGATTTCCAGATATTAATATGACATTAGTGAATACAAATTTGGGCAATGATAGTTGATCTACAAGCTATCATCCAGACACACGGGAAATAAAAATGTCAACAAGAGCAAAGAAATAATAAAATACAGTCAAATAATTAAATGGTTTAGGTTTTAATTATTTATTACATTTATTTTTAGTATAATTTAATTGCTAGTTTATAGTTTAATTTCAAGAGTGAGCATATTTAATAACTAACTTATAAAATTTAATAATCACAAGTCAGAGGACATAAATCTGTGTGCACCATTGAATGTGTCTTTTTTCAATACTTCTGAAATGACACCTGTATTTTTATCAAGTATCTGTATATTCAATGCATAGAATTGTTTGAGTTCTCTATTATTTTGTATTTTCCCATGTGTCTCATTGCCTTTATTACAGACTGTTAATTGCTATAGATGTGTGATGTTTTTGTATTGTAAGTCATCTTTTCCTTTCTTTTTTATTATTAACACATTTTCAATCACACAAATTAATAGAATGCATTATTCTATTTTCACACTTGCATCTATTGTGCATTGGTCATATCCATCTACCCTTTTCTACCCTCTCATACCTTCCCCTTTCTCTCCCATCCTCTTGATCACCTTCTGTTATGGTCCCTCTTCTACTTTCTACTTCTTTTTCTAGTTTTCATATATGAGAGGAAATGTGAGAAACTTGTCTTTCTGTGTCTGACTTATTTCACTTAACTTGATGTCCAAGAGTTCCATTCATTTTGTTGTAAATGACAAGAATTCCTTCTTCTTTATGGCTCTATTACTTATACATCACATATATTCTTTATCCATTCCTCTGTTGACAGGCACCTAGACTGAATCCAAATCTTATTATTTTTATAATACATATTTAAAGTACATATCTACATATTAAAGTATATACTTAAAGTGTATATCATGGTGTATATTTGTATTATATTAAGGTATATTACTGTTGAGCATATTAACATATTAATGTGCTCACTTACTTTTTAAATTTGTGGTAGGAGCACCTGAAATCAGCTCTCATCATATTTCCAATATACAATACAGGTTTAAATACCATCATCACAATGTACATTAGATCTCTGGACTTAACACACACACAACTGCAACTTCTTACCATTTTATCTTTCTTCCTTTTTTTTTTTAAACTAGGAATTGAACCCAGGAGTATTCTACAACCGAACTACATATCCAACCCTTCTTAAAAATACTTTGAGACAGGATTTCATTAAGTTGTGACCTCATTAAGTTGAGACTGACCTCAAACGTGCTATTTTCCTGCAGTATTCTCCCAAGTCACTGGTGTTAGAGGTGTGCACCACCACACCCACCAACTTCATACTCTAATCAACATTTCAATCTGTACACTGCCCTTTTTCATTGAATTCCCTAGTGGACCCTAGTTTTATATTCCATTTATATGTATTTAACTCTTTTAGCTTCCACATGTAAATAAGATCATACAGTATTTCCCTGCTGTGTCTAGCTTATTTCCGTGATTTCACTTAGCATAATATCTCTACAAATTTGTTGTCACAAATTGCAGAATGTTCTTTTTTGATGCTAAGTAATAGTTCTCTTTATTCCTCTGCCTCTATCTCTGTCTATGTCTCTCTCTCTCTCTCTCTTTCCATGTGTGTGTTTGTGTGTGTGTGTGTGTGAAAGAGGGGATGGAGAGATTCATCTATTAATTAACAAGATTTATCTTGTTTCCCTATCTTGGTTTTTGTGAATACTGCTGTCACAAGCATGAGAGTACAGATACCTTCCAAGATATTGATTTAACTTCCTTTGTCTTTGTACACAAAATGGGTTGATGATTGTACAGTAGTTCTATTGTAGCTTTTTGAGAAATCTCAATAGTGCCTTCCATATGGCCATATCAATTCACATTCCAACCAAGAGTACACAAGAATTCCTTTTCCATATCCTAGCCAACACTTGTTATTTCTTTTCTTTTGGAAAAAGTCATCCTAATAGGTGTGAGATAATATCGTAGTTTTTATTTGTAGGAAAATCTTCTGCACAGCCAAGAAAATAATCTATGAAATAAAGACAACCTATAAATTGGAAAAATATTTTAAAACTATATATCCTTTAATCCATTATATTTCCTTTGATTATTTTCTTTTCTGTGCAGAAGATTTTCCTTAATTCAAATTGTATTATAAAGCTATGGCTGTACTATGTTACTGATATAAGCAGATACATAGAGCAGTGGAACAGAAATAAACCTAAACACACTGTCAATAAATTTTTGACAAGAACACCAAAAATACACAGTGGAAGAGAATGGTAACTAATAAATTGTGTTAGCAGAACTGAATATCTCCATGCAAGAGAAAGGAACTAGACCCTTACTTTATAAAACCTGTAAAACATCCATTTGAAATTGTTTCAAAACATAAATGTAGAACCCAAACTAGTAAAACCCAGGAGAAAATGGAGGAGTAAAGCTCCTTGACTTGAGCCTTGACACCGACTTTTCCAGTGTCACACCAGAAGCTCATGCAACAAGACAACAATGCACAATGGGGACCATATTGAACTGAAAGTCTCTTCTCCAAATTTCCATGTTCTGTGGTAATTTTTGACCATGGCAATTATACATAAATATTCAGATCAGTTTTACAAATTAAACTCAGACACAAACACATGCATAAACATGCAAACATCTTTTGGGGTTTCTATTACTATTGAAAATAATATTTTTTTTGCATTTTTATGCAGAGTCTTTTGACCTTGATATTCAGGGTATTATTTTTGGAAAACCTTAATTTTCTTCATTACATTGTATATTTTTTGAATAAAGGTCTTTTATATCTTTTACAAATTTATTACAAGGCCCTTTTAATGTTTTGAGCACCTCTTATGAACTTTTTAAACTAACTGAGTTGGTTTATACATGGAAAACACTTAGAATATTGTGCAGGATATAGATGAATTATTACATATATTTTTTAAAGCTTAAGTAAATGCTGAAATATATTTCATTAAAAAACTAACGAAGTATATAATGTGCACTATTGACTCTGTCACTATATATATATTAAGCAACAATAATATGTATATCATAATATATATCACATATATATCATAACACAACATATGTGTTTAGGTAATGTTAAATAATGATGTTAAGACCTGAAAATAAATATCCACCTTGGTAGGGATAGTGACAATTAGGCAAATTCTCTTCAGTGAGGTTCTTTGGCAGTTTAAAATGAAGCAACCTTTGTGCAAGAGTGTTTGGCAGTTCCCCAAAGAGCATTAAACATAGAAATTCCATAAGTATTAGCTTGATTAGTGCTTCTACAACAAAATGTCACTGCAAAGGGAATTTTGAAATTTCTTATCTCACTATTCAGGAGGCTGAAAAATCCATGAACAGAACTGATTTCTTCTAAGGTCTCTTTTCTTGATTGGGGATTTAATAACTTTTCATGATGTCTTCAAGTAATCATCTGTGCACATCTTGGGGGTGGCATCTTATACTCTTGAAAATTTTGAAGTTTTAGCATTATTATATTTTATAAACTTTGCTACTTGTCTATAGAATTATATTATGTATAATTTCTGTATGCAAATTTTTAAACCCAGTAATCTTGTTGAACTATTGTGTTTATTGTGATCATCGAAGTGTAATTTCTTTCATATTCTCTACATAATCATATGTTTGAAAGTAATGACTGGCTTGTTTCTCTCATTCCATTCAAATATTCTTAAATAATTTTCTTGCCTTATTGTTATGGGTAAGATATTCAGAACAGAACTTAAATGGATTTGGTAGAAGGAATAGCCACGTCTTATTTGTAATCTCATAGGAAAGACTTTTTAAAAGTTCCTCATTGAAGATGATGACTATTATAATTTCTTGCAGCTATTTTTATCCTTTTAGAGAGATTTCTTTCTTTATAAAATTTTATTAAATCCAAGATGAATGTGGAATTGTATCTAGTAATTTTGGGCATAATTTTAAAAGATAGTGATTTTTCTAATTTGGTTAATTACAATACTAAAATACATTACTTGAATTTTTTTTCTTTTTTGGGGAGGGGTACCTAGGATTGAACTCAGGGGTACTTGACCACTGAGTCACATCAGCAGCCCTATTTTTTATTTTATTTAGAGACAGGGTCTCACTGAGTTACTTGGAGCCTTGAAGTTGCTGAGGCTGTCTTTAAACTTGAGATCCTCCTGCCTCAGGCTCCCAAGCCACTGGGATTACAGGCATGTCACACTGCACCTGGCTATCAGTTGTTTTTTTAATCCTCAAATGTCGTTTATTCCTTGGATATGCCACTTTGGGCATCATATGATAGTTTTAGACATTTATTAATTTGATCAGATAATATTTTCAGATCCACACAATAATTATAATTGTGTCAAAATATAAAGTATAATTTTTTAGTTATTGGGTCCACTGTTGATTAGGTATACATTACATAAGGGTAATGCTGTTATTCAAATCTTCTTTATCTTTGCTGATTTTTTTTAAATCCATATAGCCTATTAATTTTTGAAAGATCTTTTATTTAAATAATAATACTTATAGTATTATATTATATATATTATATATATATTATATTATATTATAGTATTATAGTAGATTTATAGTATAGTAGATTATTATAGTAGATTTCTTCTTTTTATTTTTTCCACTTATTTTACCTTGTATAAAAAGGCTATCATATTGATTGATACAAGTAAATTTTGACATACATGTTTCTAATGAAACTATCAGCATTTTGTAGTTAATGTATTTATCTTTCATAAAAATGCCTTTTGGATGTAAAGCTTATTTTACCAGCAAATAATTCAAAAACTCTAACATTTTTATATTTTCTGACTGGTAGATCATTTTTCATAATTTATCTTTCAGCATTTTTTTAAGATTTATGTTTTTTATTTGTAGTTAGACACAAAACCTTTACTTTTTTATTTATTTTTATGTGGTACTGAGGATAGAACCCAGGGCCTCAAGTGTGCTAGGTGAGCACTCTACTGCTGAGTCACAACCCCAGCCCACTTTCAACATTTTTCATCCTACAGTTTTGGGTATTTCTTTTTGAATAAGAGGAGGTATCTCGCTTTTATAAAGTCTATTCTGATTTTCTTTGTTATGTAAGTGTATCATTTTTTATTTGTACTTTGATTTTAAATACTTATAAATCCTGTTTTGTTGTTCCATCTTATTTTGTACTTTATGAATTTCACCTTTTATATGCCTTTATTTAATATTTTTTTTATTTCTCATATATTGAAAATTATATAATTTTGTAACTTTAATGCTTCTCTTAGAAATTTTTAAATGTCAAAATTTAACTATATTCTTAATTTCCTTCTAAATAATGAAGTATTTAGAACAGTAACTACAGCAATTCTACTTTATCTTTTATATTGTTTGATCACACATTTTAGTTTTTATTTTTAATAACCTTATAACTTATTATTATTTGTGAAATCATCAGTTATCACTTTTTTTAGTAAGGATACACTGATGTTTAGTTTTCTTTGTCCTAAAATGTCTTTATTTTTCCTTTCTCCATATGAACTTTTAAGTATTTTTAACACTTTATGTTTATATATATATATATATATATATATATATATATATATATATATATACATATATATATGTGTGTGTGTGTGTGTGTGTGTGTGTGTGTGTGTGTGTGTGTGAGAGAGAGAGAGAGAGGGAGAGAGAGAGAGAGAGAGAGTGTTACTGGAGGTTGAATAAAACGGCTCTTTACCACTGAGCTACCATCTGACCCCTGGCCCACTTTTTTATTTTTGGGACTCTGCTCTCACTGAATTGTCCAGGTTGGCCTTCACCTTGTGGTCCTTATCCCTCAGTTTCCTTAGTCCCAGGGATTACAATAATTCAATTTTTAGACTAATAGTTTTATTTTCACTATACCCTAAGGATGGGATTCCATTCTCTTTTGCTTCCACTTTCATAGTACAGAATTTGTCTTATTTTCATTTATTTTATATATGGAATCATCACAGAACCCTCTTTTCCTAGGACAGTCCCATTTTATGTCAGTTGTCTTGAAGGAAGAATATTCTCATTTTCTCTCCTCAAGTTCATGCTTTTTTATAATAAATTAGGTTATCTTTCCATAAGTGGTATTCTGGATGTTTTTCTGCTCAAATGTTTCAAAAATTTTGAAACAATATTTTAATTGGTTGTACAGTTACATTATATGTGCATAAGTATGATTTTTAAAATATTTTTGTCCTCCTCAGATTTGCTTTATCATATTAATTCTATAGTTTGGTATATTTTGGCAGGTATGGAGTATTCAATCATTATGTATAAACATTGCTTCTGGTATATCTACTATTTATCCTTAATTTAATTAAATTTTTTGTCATCAGTCTAGCCTTTATTGCTCTTAGATTTCTTTCATATTTTCTATTTTTTTCTCTTTTCTCCCTATATTCTGTATTATTCACTTAGATTTATTCTCCAGCTACTACTTCTATTCAATGCTAACCTGACATTAGGTTTATTATATTAAAAGGAACATTTTTTTTACTTCTAGAAAATAACATTTTTTTTCAAGCATTATGGGCTATTTTGTAATTAATTGCCTTTTTTGACATTCCAATTCCCTTCTATTTATCTCAATATACAAAATATCAGTTTTTATTTTATGCCAGATAATTTCACTATCTGAAGTTTTTATATTTATAGCTCTGATTCTCATAGTTCTTATTTCTGTCGGCTCTTACTCATGACAACTTGATTTATTATGCAATTACTGATTGATTTTTTTTATGTATAAGATCATGTTATTTATAAATTTATCTGTGGAATTCTTTAAGACTTGGAATCTAGGGTAAAACCAGGGCAGATTTGCAGACCTTGTAACATGGCAATTACAACTTATAGATATGTTAAATTACATTGTTAGCTTGAGTATTTTGTTTTTGTTTTATTTTGTTTTAAGATGTTGATGAACCTTTATTTTATTTATTTATTTATATGTGGTGCTGAGAATTGAACCTAGTGCCTCACACATGCTAGGCAAGCACTCTACCACTGAGCTACAACCTCAACCCTTGTTGCCCTTTTTAAAACTTACATTTTGTCAACACTATTAAATATACAGGACCAAACATCATATCAGGTCAGGTATTGGTTGTAAATTTTTTCAAGAGCCATTATCCCTCTCAATCTCTGTGCAATTGGGATTTATGTTTTGTTCATACTTGATGCTCACAATGTGGTCCTTTGGTACTGTCACTATATGGGGGTTAAGTAGTCTCCTTATGCAGGCCTATGATTTTCTCTCTTGAGGTCTACTCCCAGAAGGCCTTTGAAACAGAAGCCAATCTCACCTTGTGTCAGCAAATATCAACCAGATGTAAGCATGATATAGTGTTCTCTTTAATTCTCCATTTCTTGCATTTACTTAGTCTTTGACCTCACAGTATTTCTTGGTTTCTTACCAGCTGTGATTAAAAAAAAAAAAAAAAAGTTGGGTGATGTTTTTCAAAGCTGTAGTTCTATTTGTATTATACCAAATTAGAAAAAAAAAGGTTATGTTTTTCCAAATAAATGAGCTCCAATGTCATAACTAACGGTTTCAATGTTCTTTTCATTTTTCAAATACTCAAATGTAATATTCTACCTAGTCAGGAAGACAATAAAATAATTATCTGGAATTCCCATTTGAAAAGATTTTAGGTAAAATGTTGGAAGTAGCCCATATTTTACATTGATATGAAAAGATATACTGTTAAAATATTGAATATTGTGCTAGAATGCTTTTTTTCAGTGTAATTTTTGAAGTCTACTTTCAATGAAGGAATGGAAACATAATGGTGAATTCATAGTTACATAAATAATCAGGACATAAAAGATGAAGTTTGCATGCCACACAATAGGATCAAAACAAAAAAAACTATGTTATCAATGAATAACTAATGGTCATATTCATTAGGAAATGTTAAAAATGCTATAGTTTTGGGGAAAATTTTCTTTGATATACATTTTTCACATAAAATATATTAACTTATATATTTGATAATTTTGATAAGGCAGTTTGTCAGCTTTTATATGTTGGAGGCGAAAAGATATATTTTAGCTCCTGGTTTCAGGTATTTCTTTCTTGACTGGTTCCATTGCTTTGGACCTGAGGTAAGGCAGAATATCGTCATGGAAATGCAGGATGGAGGAAAGCTGCTCAGTTCATGGCAGCCAGGTAGATGAGAGACCTCCTCAGGTATACACTTCTTCCAATGATGCCCCGTCATCTACAGTTTCCCAGCCTCCCTATAGTCCATTCAGCAGTCAAAGATTTAACCACTGATGAGGTCAGAACCTCAAGACACATTCACTTACTAAAAGCCCCACCTCTGTCTTCAAAACATAACACCAAGGGAGGAACATTCTGGATCCAAACTACAACAAACTACTACTTGGATTTTTCTGACCCCAGGCTAAAGTGGAAAGGGGAGAAAGATAATCATCTCCTGCCAGTTTCAACTGGGGTCATTTCCAGGACATTGTCTCACCCAGAGAGTGAAACTCAGATATAAGGTTGTAATAATTTCTTTGATCCATGTATGTGGCATAAATGGGTTTATGAATTCCTTTACTTTATCTTTGTCAGTGCCTCATGGGAGTTAAACGGATGCTTTTTAACCCAGACTTCAGTCTATAACAATGTTGTCATGGAGGCATGACCTTCATGCGATAGATAAAACTCTTGATTTATAATTTTATAGACTTATAATCAATAATGTCTTCTTTGATATAATGAGAGCAACTAATAACAGAGCAGGGAGGAAGAGCAAGAAGAAAAGATCAACATCAATCAGAGACATGAGGTGGGAGGGAAAGGGAGAGAAAAGGGAAATTTCATGGAAATGGAGGGAGACCCTCAATGTTATACAAAATTACATATAAGAAGTTGTGAGGGGAAGGGGAAAATAAACAAGGAGGGAAATGAATTACAGTAGATGGGGAAGAGAAAGATGGGAGGGGAGGGGGGATAGCAGAGGATAGGAAAGGTAGCAGAATACAACAGTTACTAATATGGCATTATGTAAAAATGTGGAGGTGTAACCGATGTGATTCTGCAATCTGTATTTGGGGTAAAAATGGGAGTTCAAAATTCACTTGAATCTAATATATGTAATACGAGATGTCAAGAGCTTTGTAATATTTTGAACAACCAATTAAAAAAAATAATCAATAAAAAATCGATTGTATTCCAAGAACAAAACCAACTTCTTATCCAGAAGAAAATATGTAACCAGTTCCTTCAGAATGTTTTGGAAAACTACCGTTTATTGGTTCATTGAATTTAGTGATCTGTTTGATATTTAGTTTCATACACAGTACAGACATTTTAGAATTAGCATACAAACGTACATAACACCTCCTATTAAGAAAGAAAAGAATTTATCAAATGGCACAACCTTGATATTTTAATCTAACACTTTGGCCATTGTAATAGCTATTCCATGTTTAAAAAGCCTACTTGTCAAGACTTTTCATATGCTGTTTGTATAGCTGGTAATTACAGAATCAAGATGAATTATTCTCTGTTTTTAAAAGCTATAAAATAGACACCAAACAATTAATATAACTATACCTCTTGTTCTTTGAAGAAGAAAAGAGTAAATAAATCTCATTTCAAAGCCATTTATCCAGTTCCCTCTCTCCTTCCACCCATCTCCACAGGTCTGTACATTAAAGCCTGTGATTCCTTGACTTACAGTGAAAAAAAGCTGCCAAAACACAAAGAGCCCTGGAATTCTCACATAGCGTTCTTTCCCCATGAATAGGCAATCATCCACTCTGGCAAACTGAAACATACTTGGGAGGGATGCCATAATTTACTCCCTTAACTTGACCCTTTGCTGATGAAACACTCCTTTTCCTAAATTGGTGTTATTGCCAGTGCTAAAAAGTAGGTCAATTGAAAAAACTGACAGTTTAAACAACAAAATGCCTAATTGATATTTTTTACTTAGCTTGAAAAAATACCAACCATGTGGTCGTTCACGATTTTTTGAAAAATGTTATTCACCATTATCATCAAGTACGATCTTGACCCCTGAGTATGAACCATTACAGATATTGTATAACTTATTAGAGTGCATGCTCTTAAATCTCTGTAAGTTCAGGGTTAAATCACAATGATGGGAAACTACATTTCTTTCATAGGAAAAGCCTGAAAAATACATAGATGCACTGCATATATTACATATAATGACAAAGAGATAACAATCATTTTCTTAGAAATTCAGAGTACCAACTTACCATTAAAAGCTTTATCTATTTTTCTATAAATAACTCTCTCATCTTGTTATTTTAAAACTATTTTTATGGCATATTACATTAGGCCTACTGTAGAGATGGCAAGTCATTGCACCTTTCGGATTTTTTTATAAAGCTGTTATAATATTCTCCTTCTGACCTTATTTTTTTCTGGCATATTTTCTGTTTCAAAACCTCTAAAATATGTAGAAGACAGAAACAGATAAACTATAGAAGTAAATTCTAGTTAATAATCAAAGAGCACTAATGCCCATTGGCAGGAAGTAGTCAAGTGATCACTGTCTCTGGGAGGAACCAAAAAATGCTTAATGTACATTATTTCCTTTAGTTTTCAAGACACGGTGAAGGTACTATGTCTGTTATTCCTATTTTACAGCTAAGGAAACTGAGGCACAGATAAAAGTGCTGGGCTTCACACTAAATATATGTGACTTCAGAGTACATTTCCCTGCCTCTACACCTCTTGATTTAAGGAGCTGGAATTCCACAAATGGGAATTTTATTCCATTTGGACCAATGTTTAAGTACCATCTAGTTTCAAAAACAACAGGGAAAGAATGGATGCCAGTTTCTTTAGAAAGTGTTATGGTTTTAAGGCCTCATAAATCCAGAAATGAATAAAGTATAAAAATAATATGAGCTGGTGGCACATGCCTGTAATCCCAGAGGCTTGGGAGACTGAGTCAGGAGGATCTCAAGTTTAAAGCCAACCTCAGCAAAAGTGAGGTGCTAAGCAACTCAGTGATTCCCTGTCTTTAAATAAAATGCAAAATAGGGCTATAGATGTGGCTTAGTGGTTGAGGGCTCCTGAGTTCAATCCTTGGTATCCCCTCAAAAATTAATGTGTATATTTCACTATTCTAAACCCTTGAGTTCCAAATTTCTTCATTTTTCTATAATAACTAGATTTAGGTTATTGAACTGGAGTGATTCTTAATAAACCAATAGTTTTGGATGGAATATTTACTTCTGTGGAATTACGTGATCTTTCAAAAGTAAGAAATATTTATGTTCACCAGTAAATTAAAGCAATTTTAATCATTTTATTTACACTTGATGAGTGGCTTTTAGAAAAGGGATGCTTTTAAAAATTTGAAGCCTATCCTAAGATTCTTAGATATATTGGTGATTCTCCATACTGGGGTAAACTTATTGATAACAATAAAACATTGGTGATATGTGAAATATAAAGAAAGAATCAAAGTAATTCCTTAAACTGGTGCACAGAACATTCTCTAGAGATAGCATTTTTTATTTTGAGATTACTCAACACATGCATACATCCATATTTTATTCAAAAACACATATAAACTTTATATATATATATATATATATATATATCATCCATATAATTAATACAGTACACATATGTCCACTTTTTATCTACAGGCATATATGAAACTTTTACTTAAATATAACTTTAAAAATATCACAATCCTCATTTGCTTAAAAATTCCATTTCATAGACCATATTATACATAAGTAACTTTAAGTTCTACCAGAAAATTGCTTATTTAAATAAAAAATTTTCTTTTAAGCGTAGAATCTCACTTTTTTAAAAAGGAATCAAGGCAAGTGAGAATTACTCAAAGTATTCACATGCATTAAGCATGCCATTAAAATGCAGCTTCTTTCATTGCAATATGTTAAAAAATACCACCTTACAAGGATGAGAAATTATAAAGGCATATGAAATTTGGAACTGAGTGTGCAGTTTCAAAAGGAACTAATATATTATCAAAAGCAACATCTTGAAATAGTATTTTGTATAGTTACACACCTGTTGAAATTTCAGTCTTTAGTTGGGTTCTTAAAGGTAGAGTGAAGGAATGCTCCTGGGATTCTGTCAGAATAGGTGAGTTTTCACAGATGTCCTCAATTTATACATCTAATATATTAACATTAGGAATAATTTTTTGTTAGAAAAGGACAATGCTAATGTCAAGTATCTGAAGGATAAGTGGAAATTCACATTGCTATTTTAAATCTATACATTATAAAATGTGAATCTATATAATTTCAGTTGTTAGATGAGCACAGTATTAATGACCAAGCTCCTGTTCATTCTTGGTATTCATGCATTAATACATTGAGGAGGTAGGGAGATTGGAAATGTGTACAGAGCCATTAAAGAATCTAGAAATAATGATAAGTAAACACTAAAACTCTGTAAACTAAGATTTTATAGAAATAGGGTCATATAAAACATTGCTTTTGTTCATTCAGCTCAGTCTTAGATGACACCACCATTATTTGCCAGTTACCAATGACTAGAACCCAAACTCATTCTTTTCTCCTCTCAGCATCCATCTCAAGTCTATATTTTTATTATATCTCATTTCCGTCTCCTCCTACATGTTGTTATTATCACTGTAAATTTTTGGACTTGTACTTTGAAACTAAATTCCAGCATTATTTCTACTCTATCATGCTGTATGTGATTAAATGTCCAAATGACTGACATTAACAATGACTGCTATGGGAGTTTGAAATAAAGGAGGGTTCACACACACACAGATGCAAACACACACATACACACACACATACACACACACACACACACACAACGAAAAACAGATAATTTGAAATAAATATGTGTGTATGTCTGTGACCAGAACAATGCACAATAAAGAGAGAGTTGATAGAGAACTTTAACAGAGAGAGGAGAGGAGCCATTGAAAGTACACAGTCTTGGACTGATCCTTGAGGCTAAGAAAGTATTTAAGGTACTGGTAAGAGCAAAGTTTAATATTTGCTTTAATTTGAACCTTTCCACAGTGTAGTTTTCAGGAGGAAGATTTGCTTAAGGCACTGACAGTACTTGTTGTTAAACTAAGGCTGAGATAACAAACTAGAGATAAGTGAAATGATTGGGACAAAGGCAGAGAAAAGAAAAAATCTGCATCTGTCTTTTTGATAGTTTTATTGAATTTTTGTGAAAGAGGTATATTGTATAATGTACCTATTACCTACTTCATAAGCAAAGTCATATAAAATAAACAAGTCAACCACGTCTTCTCACATCTTCATAGTAAAGTGAGATGAAGTAAAAGCATTTCACCAACTGTCAACTAGTTTCAAAGGATGTTATTGTTCTGACACAGAGATACATGCGTTCTTTAATACCTATATGTGTTAGTCAGATTTTTATCACTGTGACCAAAATACGTGCCACAAACAAGGTGGAGGAGGAAAGATTTATTTTGGTGCAATTTATTTTATTTATTCAAGGTTTCAGGCCATATTCAGTTGGCTGCATTGCTTTGGGCCTGAGCAGAGCATCATGGTGGAAAGTCCAGGTGGAGGAAAACACTTCAGCACAAGGCAGCCAAGAAGGAAGGAGAAAGGGAGGGAGAGAGAATGAGAGAGATAGAATAAGCAGACAAGGAAAGAAATCCACTCCTAGGGCATGCTTCCAATAACCTACTTTCAACCATACCCACTGCATAGAGTTTCTACTAGCTCCCAATAGTCCAATCAAATTATGTTTCCTTCAATGGATTAATCCAGTAATGAGGTCAGAGCCCTCATTATACAATCACTTCCCAAGGGCCAAACCTCCAAACTTACCTTTATTTGGGGAACAAGCTCTTAACAGACAAAAGAAACTTTGGGAGACTTTCCAAATCCCAACCATAAGATTATATGTGGATAAGAATAAATGTGTGTATATGATATTGTATTCTAGATTATTAATAGTTTGACAGAAAATATTGTTGCTCTAAGAACATTCTTTGTTTCACAATTTTCATTCATTGTGAATCTGTCATTTCATTATAGATTGGATCTATGATCTAAATTAAACTCATATTTATTTCATGTTGACATTTATTTCACATAAACTTAAAAAAAATTCCTTCACAGACATAAGTTAAATTGACAAGTGTATATTCTATTTTTAACCTATTGTCTATAAACAAATTTCATCTAGTTTGGAATATCAGTCCAACATTGCTTCATTTCTTATTGTGCAGGGGATATAATGTATATATAATATACTAGTATCAGAAATCAAATCCAAGGGGCTGGGGATGTGGCTCAAGTGGTAGCGCGCTTGCCTGGCATGCGTGCGACCCGGGTTTGATCCTCAGCACCACATACAAAACAAAGATGTTGTGTCCGCCAGTAACTAAAAAATAAATATTAAAAAAAATTTTAAAAAAAAGAAATCAAATCTAAGACCTCCTTGATGCCAAAATTTATATAAGTTATAATTCACAAATTATGTATGAAATGATAACATTAGATCTTTGAAAAAAAGAGAATTAATTTCATGCTTACAAGGCTTCTCTCTCTCTCTCTCTCTCTCTCTCTCTCTCTCTCTCTCTCTCTCTGGATGTATATTTTCATATATTCATGACTACATACATGTGTATACCATATGTATGTGAGTGTATGGGTGTGTTCTCCAACACGAAAGTATACAATTGTATTCCATCTTATTTATAGGAACAACAACAATATTGATAGAGGGTAACTTTTTTCAACTTCATGATTTATTTTCACTTCAAAGCTGTGTAACGATCATAGATTTATAAGAGCAAAAACAAATTTAAAGGATGCATCAAATTTAATTTTCCTATGACTTAAATATAAGAAGAATAGTGATATCTCATTTGAATTTCAAAATCTCTACATGAGATTTCAAACAAATGGTGATAGTTTCATTACCATTGTTCATAACTGTACCCCCAACAAACCACTCCTTGAAAGAATAGGGGCCCTGGAGAGGCTTGCCATGCCTAATTCAATGGTAACAGCTCGTGGTCACTGAAGCATGGGGAAATCTGAAAAGAAGAGGTTAGATGATAAGTAAGAAGTATTGCTGGGCTATTATCTTGACTATTTTCTATACTTCTAATACATGTCTTTCCCTTTTATTAGAAGGCCAACAGTTAAAATGGAACAACCAATTCACTAAAAGAAACTAATTCACCAATATAATAGAATGAAATTGATTTGTGAGATAGGAAAAGTCTTTGGTTTGTGAAATGGATGTTATTCAATTCCACAATGAGTGAATATTTTAGAGTATGTTCTCATTGCAGCTCCAAAGTGTTTGAAGGTTACCTAGTTTCTTCTGCTCTATTCTCTGTCCCTTTTCTTCTGAAACAACCAAAAAAAATCACTCAGTACCAAATGCATAAACTAAAAGATCAGAATGAAATAGCTTTCTGTTTCTCATACGTGCCAATACTTGTTATACTGAAAACGTTATCAATTTCATAATACCATGTATATTTTATGTCATAAAGTTGTTTTCATATTTTTAAGCAATGCATGTTTATTTTAATATGTCAAGCAATGCTGAAGTATAAGAAATAATTATAACTTTTTCTCCCACTGTTGAAGTTTTATATTTATATATATATGCATACTAGATATACGCATATGTAAATACTTCTATTATTTTAAATTTCCTCTTTCACCTTCATTCTTTAATTCTAGTTATCTCTTTTCATTATAACATTAAGTATGTATATGATATATACTTTATTTATTTATTTTTGTACCTAGAAATGAATCTGGGGATACTCTCAACTACGGAGCCACATCCCCAAGCCTTTTTTATTTTGAGAGAAGGTCTCACTAAGTTGCTTAGGGACTAAGTTGCTGAGGCTGGCTTTGAGTATGTCAACAACTTTATGGCTTAGTATTCTGAGCCACTGGGATTGCAAGAGTTTGATATGGTGCCTGGTTCCAAATATATAATGGAGCACAAATTTTCTTTTCTCTGATTGTACAGGATGTAGAACCTCACCATATATGCAGTCACACATGTACCTAAGGTAATGATGTTCATCTCATTCCACATCTTTCTTGCCCCCATACCCCCTCCAAATTCCTCCCTGCCCATTGCCCAATTAAAGTTTCTCCATTCTCCCTGTGACACTCGCCACATTAAGGATCAGCATCCAATTATCAGAGACAACATTTCAGCCTTTTTTTTTTATTTGCTTACATTGCTTAGCACGATATTTTCCAACTTCATCCATTTACCTGCAAATTTCATAATTTCACTTCTCTTTATTGCTGAGTAATATTCCATTGTGTAACATACTACAGTTTCTTTATCCATTCTTCTATTGAAGGGCATCTAAGTTGGTTCCTATTGTGAACTGAACTGCTATAAACATTAATGTGAAAATGCACAGCTGCAAAGTGAGAATGAGACCCTACAGAAGAACATTAAAGTCATGATGGAACGCTATCAAGAAAACATGATGAAACTGCACAGGAAATTAACAGTGGAGGAAAACTACCGGGTGGAGCAAGAGGAGAAACTCTCCAAAGTCGAACAAAAGTAGAGCCATACAATAAAAGAGCTAGAGACCTACAGAAAGAGAGCCAAATATCTTGAAGAAGAATTGCAGAGAACCATTCATTCCTGTCTGGGGAAGATTATTTCTTCTGAGAAAGAAGCACATGCTAGTGAGTTGGCAGCTCGGATTGCTGAAAGAAACCTCAGTTATTTCAGGAAACAAAATGCGCACAACAGACAAAAATTAACTGAGAAGGAGCTTAGATTTGCACTTGTAGAAAAAGATCCCTATGATGCACTGGATGTTTCCAACTCACCAATGGACAGAGAGCCTTCTCCAAATGAGCCCTCACCAATAGGTCACCATTCATCTGAAAAAAGACCTCCTCATTTTGAAAAGAGCGGTCCACTCACACTCTCACCTTTCACTCCAGTGGGAGGAGGAAGAGGGTCAAGGGGCCCTGGAGAATCCTCTGGACCATGCGACTAGCAGTAAAGGAAGAGAATCCAGCTGTCATAAGTTCACTGATTTTCAGAGAGCACCTTCTCAGACTGGGCCCCTCTCTCCTCCAGGGGAACAGGCCAGCAGGCTGATGATCCCTCCGCCAATCCAACCATATTCTTCTGATGCACGTCTTCCTCTACAAAGGCTAGATAGGTTTTACTCAAATTGTGGTAGAGCATCGGGACCAGCAGAACACAGAATTCCTAATATGCCTCCTTTGGACTCTGATGTGCCTGATTCACCTCTCCATGCTGAAAACCAAGCAACTGGCTCTGGCTCTGTGTTGGCACCTTTCCCTCCAGTCAGAGGTGCCTTGTTTCCAGTTGACCCAAGGAGTCAGTACATGAGAAGAGGACCTCTTTTTTCCTCCACCTCTCCCAGGAAACTTGTCTGGGAACCTGGAGATTATTTTCCACCTGACCCGCCACCCACTCCATTTCCAATGCGAAGTGTCTATGCAGGGAGGGGGTTTTCCTCACAATCTTCCCCCAAGAGCTGGAATTCAGCCCTCTACACCCCCATTCTGAAAGTACAAGTGAGTTCCCTGAAGGGTTCCTTCCACCTGCAAATGAGCCTGTTACTCAACATCCAGAACCAAACAAGAAACCTCATGCTGTTGCGCTCTCTTCAAATGAAATTTGACTTATCTCTCATTTTTAGTTTTTAAGTAACTGCTTTTACATTAGTAATTGACTATACTTTGGCTCCAATTGGAGCTCAATGAAACAATAATTCTTAAGATAGTACTTTGTAAATAAAGATGGTTTACGTAGGAATCTTATGAGTAAATTATTCCTATTTTATTTTATTCCAGAGAACAGCATTTATACGATGAAGCCACTCTTACATAAACAAGAATGGGAGTTCTAGGTCCTTGTAATCTAGCTGATGGAAATATCTTTTAAACTCCCAAGAAAGAAGTGTATTTAGTATGACTGTCGCAAATGTAAAGTGACTTTAGGCTTAATGAAAAATTGTCACTGATTTAGAGACTGGTTGGGCATTTCAGCTAGTTTTTCCATATCAGAATAACTAGAGCATGGGAGGACTAAAGGAGAGAACACAACTAAACATGTCGCGGAAACAGGAGATCTCAACTACAAAGAAAAATGAAGACCTCTTTTTTATATTGGTTGCTTAAAACACTACATCGCTCTTGAGATACCATATTTCCTACATTAGATTCAAGTGAGTTATGAACTCCCATTTTGACCCCATACACGGATTGCACAATCACATTGTTTACACATCCACATTTTTACAAATTGCCATATTAGTAACTGTTGTATTCTGCTACCTTTTCTAGCCTCTACTATCCCCCCACTCCTGCCCTCCCATCTTCTCTCTCTATCCCATCTGCCGTAATTTAACGTTTGGGAATTGGAAACCACACTTTAAACTCACTCCCCTCCCCTTTTTCCCTTCTGTCAAATTACTCATCATCTTCTTCTATTTCTTCTACTCCTCGTCCTCTTCCTCCTCCTCTTATACCTTTAATTCATTCATCATACACTCATGCATTGGTTCATTCATTCCTTTCACATATGGTGTTGGGGATCCAACTCAGGACCTTTGAAAGTGTGAAGCCAGCACTCTAGTGCTGAGCCAAAACCCCAGCACATGTCTTTTTTATTTTATGACTGTTTGTATGAAATTCAGAATAGCATTCTACTATGGTTCACTGATATGTGGATTGACCTAGTCCTTGTTTTCTGGGAGACTTTTGGAAAATATACATGAATTATTAAAAGATTGAAATGAAGAAACAAAGAGGAAATTCCCCAATTTCTTATTCTTAGATTCCATACTCTGACTCTGCCTACCTACTGTGAAAACTTTTAAACTCTTACTCCCCATTTCTATATCATTATCAACAAGTGAACATTCACTGCCATACAACAAACCAGAGAACTCACATTGAACAATGTTTCCCCAGTAGAGGTCAAGACACAATACTTATTAAAAAAAATACCCTAGTTATGAATTAGTAGGTAAAGCTTTATTTCAGTGTTAAATGTGCTCTAATTATGTGTTTGTGTGTTTGTTGATGTGTGTGGTGTGTGGCTGTGTGTGCTTGTGTGTAAAACAAGCACTGAGGTATAAAATAATTGCAGGATTGCAACGGCCTTCTTAAAAATAAGAAGCAACTTTATCACATTTGAAGCCCAGTGAAGAATCTGCCTGATACTTAACCTACAATTAATTGAAATGTCAAAAACTCAGGCCTAGAAAAACAAAGCCAACATACATACTGAATCTAATCAGTCTGTCTCACCTGTCTTCTAATCACTCCTTTAAATAAACCTAAATTGCCAGCATAAAACATCAGTTGTTCTAAACCAGTGGACGGATGTCCCCTGTCATGGGCTGTGTAAAATACATGGAGGATCCGGCACTCATTGTTATCTAGAATGACTTCTGCCTGAACTACTATTGGAGAATTGTTGCTGATATACTGCGGTTCTTATACCAGTAAACTGGAATGAAGGTAATTTCAGGCTGCAATGGAGTAAATTGATTTTACTAACTGGTTTTTGAAAACACTGCCTTGAAAAATTATCAGGATGTTCATAAAGGCATCTACATGTCTCTTCACAAGGGTTTTACTTAATGGGGGAGGTGGTGAGGTCTGGATATAACTGAACTGTCCATTAGTAGGTAGAACAATATAATGGGAATCTGAGTGCACATTCCGGTTTGAACTCAATCTAGGTAACATGGATTCATCTCTGTGTAATAGGCCTGCTTCTGAAAAACACAATGTAGAGCTCCAAAAGCAGAACGATACTTTCAGAATACCATGTTATGTTTGTAAATAGATAGACAGATAGATATACAGAAATCAAAAATCTGAAAACGGTCTGGAAGTGTACATTTCAATACCTTACAATGTCAGTAGTGGGGGATTAATAGCAGATCAAGAAGACTGTATCTGCATGGGAAATGGTTCAATTTTTGAAAGAGTTTTTAAATGAAAATGGACAAAAAAATTTAAAGGGTTACAGTAAGTGTTGAGGAGTGACTTGGCTAAAGGAGCACAGAGGTGAGAAACAATTAATTAGAGTTCAATAGAACCAGGTATCATTTCTGTACACATGACTCCATGAACAGGAGCAAAGGGGACACTTAAAGAAATCATAGGACTAAGGAGAGATCAGGATTAGGAGGATTTGTACTAGTCTAGAAATGCTGACCTGAAAACCAACTAAACTTTTCAACTCCTTCTTTTGAGGAACATTAGCTGTGCCGTGCTTTTCAAAAATGACTTGTCATAACTGATTTATGCCCATGTTAGCAACTCCTCCGAAATTACGTTGAAAGTAGACTAATGTGAGAGTTTCTCTTTAGAGATAATTCAAATTAGTTGCATAGGAAGTGGCAGCAGGTCTGGGGATTTTGTAGCTCAGTGGCAGTGACCTTGCCTAGCTTGGGGTGGCCTGCCATGGACTTTCACCCCAAACACTTGCAAGAAAAGAAAAGGGAGGGAAGAAAGAGAGAAAGTTGGAAAGGAGGAAGGCAAAGTTGGTGGGATGGAGGGAGGTAGAAAAGAAGGAAGAAGAAAAGGAGTAAAAACCAGGAAGGGAGGAAGGAAGCAAGGAAGGTAGGAAATAGAAAGAGCACAAGGGCAGCGAAAGGACTGAGTCACTCAAACAAAAGGCAGGGGACACAAAGACCAATATAGGCCATAAAAGCTGTTTGAACAGTTTAGTCATCTTTGGAATTTGAGTGACATCAAACTGAATGTTATTATGACTGGATGGAATCTTCCTACTAACCCCACCTTGGCCTGGCCTAAACCAAATCAAGGGGTGGGTGGCATGGAGAGGAATTCTCTCTGGCTGGAGTGGGAGGGACCTAAACCTGTGGCCCTTGAGGATGCACTAGGTAGGGAAGGGGACAAGACTCCCCTGATGGGCAGTTGAGCACAAGGCTCCTGGGAGCCTTTGATCATGGCTCCCACCGCCATACGCCCACCACCCACCATACGCTCAGCCCCTGAAGGGGATCACAGTGGTCTGCTCCGTTGCCTGGTGCAGGTTGGAGTTCCTGACCAAACACCTGAGTGTCCACAGCCTGTGTTGGCCTGCCTGGGCAGGCTGTGGTTGTGGTGGCAAGAGCCAAAGCTGTCTTGGCGTGATGGAGGAGCCAAGGGCTGCCTCTCAGCCATACTAGCGGGTGGTTCTGGGAGAAGCACACAGGGTTGTGGCAGCATTGTCCGAAGACATGAAGCCAGGCCATGTCCCTTATGGCTTTCCTTGGGAGTTGGTGATGTGTACAGCTCTTGGATTTTTTGCTGTTCTCTCACTTTTCTGGAGAGGTTTTCAGTCGGTTCGTAGCAGGCTTTGCGTGGGAAAAGAAAAAAGGCTGGCTCTAAATCTTGCTGGACTTATTGAGGCAAAATGTGGACTTCCTGAAAAAGTGAGCCTTGTTGAAAAAGAACATGAAGGCTTAGAATCATCTTTAAAGGATTGCAGGTTTGAGAAGGGTTCAAGAGAAGCACAACAGCTGGAGGCAACCGACGAAAGGCTGCATAGGTCCGAATCCAGCCATGGCGTTGAAATGCTCTTTCTAGATAAAGAGCTCAAAGCACAGAGGGCTCAACATGGTCAACAGAATGAAACGATGGCGCATCTATCAAGAAGGATACAGTCCCTCCAAGGTGAATCTGAATCCCTCAGATCACAAATAGCTGAAGCTAAAACAAACTGGAGACTCTTTCAAGTGAATGAGGAAGAACTGAAGCTGGCTATCAAAGAGGTTTTGAATGAAGGATCCCTACTTCCGCAAACGCAGAGACCAACAATACGAGGAGAAGCTGAAGCACAGAGGGAACAAGGAGGTGTCCAATATAAAGCAAAAATCATATTAGAGGACTCTAAAGTAGCTGGAGAACAAGTTCTAAGGGACACAGAAAATCACATGGAGTCTCTGAGTGAATGCTTGCTGAAGATGAAGGATAGATCTTCTCCAAGCCTGGGAGCCCAAAGGGATGGTGGTCACCTGGAACTGAAAAAGACGAGTGAACCCAAAATTGGTGTTCACTTGGAGGATGAGTCCAAAGGAGCTTTGAGGAACCTGGTTTATGGTGATAAGCTAAAGGCCTCCTTAGAAATCTTGGAAGGAGGAAGAATTCAAAAATGTACTTTCTCATCTGAAGTGGAGAAAACCACGAAAGACCTTACAGAACACCTTAAAAGTCTGCAGACTGAATAGGCATCCTTGCAGTCAGAAAATGCACAGCTGCAAAGTGAGAATGAGACCCTACAGAAGAACTTTAAAGTCATGATGGAACGCTATCAAGAAAATATGATGAAACTGCACAGGAAATTAAGAGTGGAGGAAAACTACCGTGCGGAGCAAGAGGAGAAACTCTCCAAAGCCGAAGAAAAGATGAGCCATACAATAAAAGAGCAGGAGACCTACAGAAAGAGAGCCCAATATCTTCAAGAACAATTGCAGAGTACCATTCATTCCTGTCTGGGGAAGATTATTTCCTCTGAGAAAGAAGCACATGCTACTGAGTTGGCAGCTCGGTTTGCTGAAAGAAACCTCACTTATGTCAGGAAACAAAATGCACACAACAGACAAAAATTAACTGAGAAGGAGCTTAGATTTGAACTTGTAGAAAAAGGTCCCTATGATGCACTGGATGTTTCCAACTCAGCAATGGGCAGAAAGCCTTCTCCAAATGGGCCCTCACCAGTAGGTCACCCTTCATCTGAAAGGAGACCTCCTCATTTTGAAGAGTGGTCCACTCACACTCTCACCTTTCACTCCAGTGGGAGGAGGAAGAGGGTCAAGGGGCCCTGGAGAATCCTCTGGACCATGCGACTAGCAGTAAAGGAAGAGAATCCAGCTGTCATAAGTTCACTGATTTTCAGAGAGCACCTTCTCAGACTGGGCCCCTCTCTCCTCCAGGGGAACAGGCCAGCAGGCTGATGATCCCTCCGCCAGGCCAACCATATTCTTCTGATCCACGTCTTCCTCTACAAAGGCAAGATAGGTTTTACTCAAATTGTGGTAGAGCATCGGGACCAGCAGAACACAGAATTCCTAATAAGCCTCCTTTGGACTCTGATGTGCCTGATTCACCTCTCCATGCTGAAAACCAAGCAACTGGCTCTGGCTCTGTGTTGGCACCTTTCCCTCCAGTCAGAGGTGCCTTGTTTCCAGTTAACCCAAGGAGTCAGTACATGAGAAGAGGACCTCTTTTTTCCTCCACCTCTCCCAGGAAACTTGTGTGGGAACCTGGAGATTATTTTCCACATGACCCGCCACCCAATCCATTTCCAATGCGAAGTGTCTAAGCAGGGAGGGGGTTTTCCTCAAAATCTTCCCCCAAGAGCTGGAATTCAGCCCTCTACACCCCCAATCTGAAAGTACAAGTGAGTTCCCTGAAGGGTTCCTTCCACCTGCAAATGAGCCTGTTACTCAACATCCAGAACCAAACAAGAAACCTCATGCTGTTGTGCTCTCTTCAAATGTAATTTGACTTATCTCTCATTTTTAGTTTTTAAGTAACTGCTTTTACATCAGTAATTGACTATACTTTGGCTCCAATTGAAGCTCAATGAAACAATAATTCTTAAGATAGTACTTTGTAAATAAAGATGGTTTATGTAGGAATCTTATGAGTAAATTATTCCTATTTTATTTTATTCCAGAGAACAGCATTTAATCTGATGAAGCCACTCTTACATAAACAAGAATGGGAGTTCTAGGTCCTTGTATCTAGCTGATGGAAATATCTTTTAAACTCCCAACAAAGAAGTGTATTTAGTATGACTGTAGCAAAAGTAAAGTGACTTTAGGCTTAATGAAAAATTGTCACTGATTTAGAGACTGGTTGGGCATTTCAGCTAGTTTTTCCATATCAGAATAACTAGAGCATGGGAGGACTAAAGGAGAGAACACAACTAAACATGTCGCGGAAACAGGAGATCTCAACTACAAAGAAAAATGAAGACCTCTTTTTTATATTGGTTGCTTAAAACATTACATCGCTCTTGAGATACCATATTTCCTACATTAGATTCAAGTGAGTTATGAACTCCCATTTTGACCCCATACACGGATTGCACAATCACATTGTTTACACATCCACATTTTTACAAATTGCCATATTAGTAACTGTTGTATTCTGCTACCTTTTCTAGCCTCTACTATCCCCCCTCTCCTGCCCTCCCATCTTCTCTCTCTATCCCGTCTGCTGTAATTTAACGTTTGGGAATTGGAAACCACACTTTAAACTCACTCTCCTCCCCTTTTTCCCTTCTGTCAAATTACTCATCATCTTCTTCTATTTCTTCTCCTCCTCGTCCTCTTCCTCCTCCTCCTTATACCTTTAATTCATTCATCATACACTCATGCATTGGTTCATTCATTCCTTTCACATATGGTGTTGGGGATCCAACTCAGGACCTTTGAAAGTGTGAAGCCAGCACTCTAGTGCTGAGCCAAAACCCCAGCACATGTCTTTTTTTATTTTATGACTGTTTATATGAAATTCAGAATAGCATTCTCCTATGGTTCACTGATATGTGGATTGACCTAGTCCTTGTTTTCTGGGAGACTTTTGGAAAATATACATGAATTATTAGGAGATTGAAATGAAGAAACAAAGAGGAAATTCCCCAATTTCTTATTCTTAGATTCCATACTCTGACTCTGCCTACCTACTGTGAAAACTCTTTATCCCCATTTCTATATCATTGCCAACAAGTGAACATTCACTGCCCTACACCAAACCAGAGATCTCACATTGAACAATGTTTCCCTAGTAGAGACCAAGACACAATACTTTTTAAAAAAATACCCTAGTTATGAATTAGTAGGTAAAGCTTTATTTCAGTGTTAAATGTGCTCTAATTATGTGTTTGTGTGTTTGTTGATGTGTGTGGTGTGTGGCTGTGTGTGCTTGTGTGTAAAACAAGCACTGAGGTGTAAAATAAATGCAGGATTGCAACGGCCTTCTTAAAAATAAGAAGCAACTTTATCACATTTGAAGCCCAGTGAAGAATCTGCCTGATACTTAACCTACAATTAATTGAAATGTGAAAAACTCAGGCCTAGAAAAACAAAGCCAACATACATACTGAATCTAATCAGTCTGTCTCACCTGTTTTCTAATCACTCCTTTAAATAAACCTAAATTGCCAGCATAAAACATCAGTTGTTCTAAACCAGTGGACGGATGTCCCCTGTCATGGGCTGTGTAAAATACATGGAGGATCCGGCACTCATTGTTATCTAGAATGACTTCTGCCTGAACTACTATTGGAGAATTGTTGCTGATATACTGCGGTTCTTATACCAGTAAACTGGAATGAAGGTAATTTCAGGCTGCAATGGAGTAAATTGATTTTACTAACTGGTTTTTGAAAACACTGCCATGAAAAATTATCAGGATGTTCATAAAGGCATCTACATGTCTCTTCACAAGGGTTTTACTTAATGGGGGAGGTGGTGAGGTCTGGATATAACTGAACTGTCCATTAGTAGGTAGAACAATATAATGGGAATCAGAGTGCACATTCCGGTTTGAACTCAATCTAGGTAACATGGATTCATCTCTGTGTAATAGGCCTGCTTCTGAAAAACACAATGTAGAGCTCCAAAAGCAGAACGATACTTTCAGAATACCATGTTATGTTTGTAAATAGATAGACAGATAGATATACAGAAATCAAAAATCTGAAAACGGTCTGGAAGTGTACATTTCAATAACTTACAATGTCAGTAGTGGGGCATTAATAGCAGATCAAGAAGACTGTATCTGTATGCGAAATGGTTCAATTTTTGAAAGAGTTTTTAAATGAAAATGGACAAAAAATTTAAAGGGTTACAGTAAGTGTTGAGGAGTGACTTGGCTAAAGGAGCACAGAGGTGAGAAACAATTAAGTAGAGTTCAATAGAACCAGGTATCATTTCTGTACACATGACTCCATGAACAGGAGTCACCCCAAACACTTGCAAGAAAAGAAAAGGGAGGGAAGGGACAGAGAAAGTTGGAAGGGAGGAAGGCAAAGTTGGTGGGATGGAGGGAGGTAGAAAAGAAGGAAGAAGAAAAGGAGAAAAACCAGGAAGGGAGGAAGGAAGCAAGGAAGTTAGGAAATAGGGAGAGCACAAGGGCAGGGAAAGGACTGAGTCACTCAAACAAAAGGCAGGGGACACAAAGACCAATATAGGCCATAAAAGCTGTTTGAACAGTTTAGTCATCTTTGGAATTTGAGTGACATCAAACTGAATGTTATTATGACTGGATGGAATCTTCCTACTAACCCCGCCTTGGCCTGGCCTAAAGCAAATCAAGGGGTGGGAGGCATGGAGAGGAATTCTCTCTGGCTGGAGTGGGAGGGACCTAAACCTGTGGCCCTTGAGGATGCACTGGGTAGGGAAGGGGACAAGACTCCCCTGATGGGCAGTTGAGCACAACAAGGCTCCTGGGAGCCGTTGATCATGGCTCCCACCGCCATACGCCCACCACCCACCATACGCTCAGCCCCTGAAGGGGATCACAGTGGTCTGCTCCGTTGCCTGGTGCAGGTTGGAGTTCCTGACCAAACACCTGAGTGTCCACAGCCTTGTTGGCCTGCCTGGGCAGGCTGTGGTTGTGGTGGCAAGAGCCAAAGCTTTCTTGGCGTGATGGAGGAGCCAAGGCCTGCCTCTCAGCCATACTAGCGGGTGGTTCTGGGAGAAGCACCCAGGGTTGTGGCAGCATTGTCCGAAGACATGAAGCCAGGCCATCTTCCTTATGGCTTTCCTTGGGAGTTGGTGATTTGTACAGCTCTTGCATTTTTTGCTGTTCTCTCACTTTTCTGGAGAGGTTTTCAGTCGGTTCGTAGCAGGCTTTGCGTGGGAAGAGAAAAAAGGCTGGCTCTAAATCTTGCTGGAATTATTGAGGCAAAATGTGGACTTCTTGAAAAAGTGAGCCTTGTTGAAAAAGAACATGAAGGCTTAGAATCATCTTTAAAGGATTGCAGGTTTGAGAAGGGTTCAAGAGAAGCACAACAGCTGGAGGCAACCGACGAAAAGCTGCATAGGTCCGAATCCAGCCATGGCGTTGAAATGCTCTTTCTAGAAGAAGAGCTCAAAGCACAGAAGGCTCAACATGGTCAACAGGATGAAACGATGGCACATCTATCAAGAAGGATACAGTCCCTCCAAGGTGAATCTGAATCCCTCAGATCACAAATAGCTGAAGCTAAAACAAACTGGAGACTCTTTCAAGTGAATGAGGAAGAACTGAAGCTGGCAATCAAAGAGGTTTTGAATGAAGGATCCCTACTTCCGCAAACGCAGAGACCAACAATACGAGGAGAAGCTGAAGCACAGAGGGAACAAGGAGGTGTCCAATATAAAGCAAAAGTCATATTAGAGGACTCTAAAGTAGCTGGAGAACAAGTTCTAAGGGACACAGAAAATCACATGGAGTCTCTGAGTGAATGCTTGCTGAAGATGAAGGATAGATCTTCTCCAAGCCTGGGAGCCCAAAGGGATGGTGGTCACCTGGAACTGGGAAAGACGAGTGAACCCAAAATTGGTGCTCACTTGGAGGATGAGTCCAAAGGAGCTTTGAGGAACCTGGTTTATGGTGATAAGCTAAAGGCCTCCTTAGAAATCTTGGAAGGAGGAAGAATTCAAAAATGTACTTTCTCATCTGAAGTGGAGAAAACCACGAAAGACCTTACAGAACACCTTAAAAGTCTGCAGACTGAATAGGTATCCTTGCAGTCAGAAAATGCACAGCTGCAAAGTGAGAATGAGACCCTACAGATGAACTTTAAAGTCATGATGGAACGCTATCAAGAAAATATGATGAAACTGCACAGGAAATTAAGAGTGGAGGAAAACTACCGTGTGGAGCAAGAGGAGAAACTCTCCAAAGCCGAAGAAAAGATGAGCCATACAATAAAAGAGCTGGAGACCTACAGAAAGAGAGCCCAATATCTTCAAGAACAATTGCAGAGTACCATTCATTCCTGTCTGGGGAAGATTATTTCCTCTGAGAAAGAAGCACATGCTACTGAGTTGGCAGCTCGGTTTGCTGAAAGAAACCTCACTTATTTCAGGAAACAAAATGCACGCAACAGACAAAAATTAACTGAGAAGGACCTTAGATTTGAACTTGTAGAAAAAGATCCCTATGATGCACTGGATGTTTCCAACTCAGCAATGGGCAGAAAGCCTTCTCCAAATGGGCCCTCACCAGTAGGTCACCCTTCATCTGAAAGGAGACCTCCTCATTTTGAAAAGAGTGGTCCACTCACACTCTCACCTTTCACTCCTGTGGGAGGAGGAAGAGGGTCAAGGGCCCTGGAGAATCCTCTGGACCATGCGACTAGCAGTAAAGGAAGAGAATCCAGCTGTCATAAGTTCACTGATTTTCAGAGAGCACCTTCTCAGACTGGGCCCCTCTCTCCTCCAGGGGAACAGGCCAGCAGGCTGATGATCCCTCCGCCAGGCCAACCATATTCTTCTGATCCACGTCTTCCTCTACAAAGGCAAGATAGGTTTTACTCAAATTGTGGTAGAGCATCGGGACCAGCAGAACACAGAATTCCTAATATGCCTCCTTTGGACTCTGATGTGCCTGATTCACCTCTCCATGCTGAAAACCAAGCAACTGGCTCTGGCTCTGTGTTGGCAGCTTTCCCTCCAGTCAGAGGTGCTTTGTTTCCAGTTGACCCAAGGAGTCAGTACATGAGAAGAGGACCTCTTTTTTCCTCCACCTCTCCCAGGAAACTTGTGTGTGAACCTGGAGATTATTTTCCACCTGACCCGCCACCCACTCCATTTCCAATGCGAAGTGTCTATGCAGGGAGGGGGTTTTCCTCACAATCTTCCCCCAAGAGCTGGAATTGAGCCCTCTACACCCCCATTCTGAAAGTACAAGTGAGTTCCCTGAAGGGTTCCTTCCACCTGCAAATGAGCCTGTTACTCAACATCCAGAACCAAACAAGAAACCTCATGCTGTTGCGCTCTCTTCAAATGTAATTTGACTTATCTCTCATTTTTAGTTTTTAAGTAACTGCTTTTACATCAGTAATTGACTATACTTTGGCTCCAATTGAAGCTCAATGAAACAATAATTCTTAAGATAGTACTTTGTAAATAAAGATGGTTTACGTAGGAATCTTATGAGTAAATTATTCCTATTTTATTTTATTCCAGAGAACAGCATTTAATCTGATGAAGCCACTCTTACATAAACAAGAATGGGAGTTCTAGGTCCTTGTAATCTAGCTGACGGAAATATCTTTTAAACTCCCAACCAAGAAGTGTATTTAGTATGACTGTAGCAAATGTAAAGTGACTTTAGGCTTAATGAAAAATTGTCACTGATTTAGAGACTGGTTGGGCATTTCAGCTAGTTTTTCCATATCAGAATAACTAGAGCATGGGAGGACTAAAGGAGAGAACACAACTAAACATGTCGCGGAAACAGGAGATCTCAACTACAAAGAAAAATGAAGACCTCTTTTTTATATTGGTTGCTTAAAACATTACATCGCTCTTGAGATACCATATTTCCTACATTAGATTCAAGTGAGTTATGAACTCCCATTTTGACCCCATACACGGATTGCACAATCACATTGTTTACACATCCACATTTTTACAAATTGCCATATTAGTAACTGTTGTATTCTGCTACCTTTTCTAGCCTCTACTATCCCCCCTCTCCTGCCCTCCCATCTTCTCTCTCTATCCCATCTGCCGTAATTTAACGTTTGGGAATTGGAAACCACATTTTAAACTCACTCCCCTCCCCTTTTTCCCTTCTGTCAAATTACTCATCATCTTCTTGTATTTCTTCTACTCCTCATCCTCTTCCTCCTCCTCCTTATACCTTTAATTCATTCATCATACACTCATGCATTGGTTCATTCATTCCTTTCACATATGGTGTTGGGGATCCAACTCAGGACCTTTGAAAGTGTGAAGCCAGCACTCTAGTGCTGAGCCAAAACCCCAGCACATGTCTTTTTTATTTTATGACTGTTTGTATGAAATTCAGAATAGCATTCTACTATGGTTCACTGATATGTGGATTGACCTAGTCCTTGTTTTCTGGGAGACTTTTGGAAAATATACATGAATTATTAAAAGATTGAAATGAAGAAACAAAGAGGAAATTCCCCAATTTCTTATTCTTAGATTCCATACTCTGACTCTGCCTACCTACTGTGAAAACTTTTAAACTCTTACTCCCCATTTCTATATCATTATCAACAAGTGAACATTCACTGCCATACAACAAACCAGAGAACTCACATTGAACAATGTTTCCCCAGTAGAGGTCAAGACACAATACTTATTAAAAAAAATACCCTAGTTATGAATTAGTAGGTAAAGCTTTATTTCAGTGTTAAATGTGCTCTAATTATGTGTTTGTGTGTTTGTTGATGTGTGTGGTGTGTGGCTGTGTGTGCTTGTGTGTAAAAGAAGCACTGAGGTGTAAAATAATTGCAGGATTGCAACGGCCTTCTTAAAAATAAGAAGCAACTTTATCACATTTGAAGCCCAGTGAAGAATCTGCCTGATACTTAACCTACAATTAATTGAAATGTGAAAAACTCAGGCCTAGAAAAACAAAGCCAACATACATACTGAATCTAATCAGTCTGTCTCACCTGTCTTCTAATCACTCCTTTAAATAAACCTAAATTGCCAGCATAAAACATCAGTTGTTCTAAACCAGTGGACGGATGTCCCCTGTCATGGGCTGTGTAAAATACATGGAGGATCCGGCACTCATTGTTATCTAGAATGACTTCTGCCTGAACTACTATTGGAGAATTGTTGCTGATATACTGCGGTTCTTATACCAGTAAACTGGAATGAAGGTAATTTCAGGCTGCAATGGAGTAAATTGATTTTACTAACTGGTTTTTGAAAACACTGCCATGAAAAATTATCAGTATGTTCATAAAGGCATCTACATGTCTCTTCACAAGGGTTTTACTTAATGGGGGAGGTGGTGAGGTCTGGATATAACTGAACTGTCCATTAGTAGGTAGAACATTATAATGGGAATCAGAGTGCACATTCCGGTTTGAACTCAATCTAGGTAATATGGATTCACCTCTGTGTAATAGGCCTGCTTCTGAAAAACACAATGTAGAGCTCCAAAAGCAGAACGATACTTTCAGAATACCATGTTATGTTTGTAAATAGATAGACAGATAGATATACAGAAATCAAAAATCTGAAAACGGTCTGGAAGTGTACATTTCAATACCTTACAATGTCAGTAGTGGGGGATTAATAGCAGATCAAGAAGACTGTATCTGCATGGGAAATGGTTCAATTTTTGAAAGAGTTTTTAAATGAAAATGGACAAAAAAATTTAAAGGGTTACAGTAAGTGTTGAGGAGTGACTTGGCTAAAGGAGCACAGAGGTGAGAAACAATTAATTAGAGTTCAATAGAACCAGGTATCATTTCTGTACACATGACTCCATGAACAGTAGCAAAGGGGACACTTAAAGAAATCATAGGACTAAGGAGAGATCAGGATTAGGAGGATTTGTACTAGTCTAGAAATGCTGACCTGAAAACCAACTAAACTTTTCAACTCCTTCTTTTGAGGAACATTAGCTGTGCCGTGCTTTTCAAAAATGACTTGTCATAACTGATTCATGCCCATGTTAGCAACTCTTCTGAAATTACGTTGAAAGTAGACTAATGTGAGAGTTTCTCTTTAGAGATAATTCAAATTAGTTGCATAGGAAGTGGCAGCAGGTCTGGGGATTTTGTAGCTCAGTGGCAGTGACCTTGCCTAGCTTGGGGCTGGCCTGCCATGGACTTTCACCCCAAACACTTGCAAGAAAAGAAAAGGGAGGGAAGAAAGAGAGAAAGTTGGAAAGGAGGAAGGCAAAGTTGGTGGGATGGAGGGAGGTAGAAAAGAAGGAAGAAGAAAAGGAGTAAAAACCAGGAAGGGAGGAAGGAAGCAAGGAAGGTAGGAAATAGAAAGAGCACAAGGGCAGGGAAAGGACTGAGTCACTCAAACAAAAGGCAGGGGACACAAAGACCAATATAGGCCATAAAAGCTGTTTGAACAGTTTAGTCATCTTTGGAATTTGAGTGACATTAAACTGAATGTTATTATGACTGGATGGAATCTTCCTACTAACCCCGCCTTGGCCTGGCCTAAACCAAATCAAGGGGTGGGAGGCATTGAGAGGAATTCTCTCTGGCTGGAGTGGGAGGGACCTAAACCTGTGGCCCTTGAGGATGCACTAGGTAGGGAAGGGGACAAGACTCCCCTGATGGGCAGTTGAGCACAAGGCTCCTGGGAGCCTTTGATCATGGCTCCCACCGCCATACGCCCACCACCCACCATACGCTCAGCCCCTGAAGGGGATCACAGTGGTCTGCTCCGTTGCCTGGTGCAGGTTGGAGTTCCTGACCAAACACCTGAGTGTCCACAGCCTGTGTTGGCCTGCCTGGGCAGGCTGTGGTTGTGGTGGCAAGAGCCAAAGCTGTCTTGGCGTGATGGAGGAGCCAAGGGCTGCCTCTCAGCCATACTAGCGGGTGGTTCTGGGAGAAGCACCCAGGGTTGTGGCAGCATTGTCCGAAGACATGAAGCCAGGCCATGTCCCTTATGGCTTTCCTTGGGAGTTGGTGATGTGTACATCTCTTGGATTTTTTGCTGTTCTCTCACTTTTCTGGAGAGGTTTTCAGTCGGTTCGTAGCAGGCTTTGCGTGGGAAGAGAAAAAAGGCTGGCTCTAAATCTTGCTGGACTTATTGAGGCAAAATGTGGACTTCCTGAAAAAGTGAGCCTTGTTGAAAAAGAACATGAAGGCTTAGAATCATCTTTAAAGGATTGCAGGTTTGAGAAGGGTTCAAGAGAAGCGCAACAGCTGGAGGTAACCAACGAAAGGCTGCATAGGTCCGAATCCAGCCATGGCGTTGAAATGCTCTTTCTAGATAAAGAGCTCAAAGCACAGAAGGCTCAACATGGTCAACAGGATGAAACGATGGCGCATCTATCAAGAAGGATACAGTCCCTCCAAGGTGAATCTGAATCCCTCAGATGACAAATAGCTGAAGCTAAAACAAACTGGAGACTCATTCAAGTGAATGAGGAAGAACTGAAGCTGGCTATCAAAGAGGTTTTGAATGAAGGATCCCTACTTCCGCAAACGCAGACCAACAATACAAGGAGAAGCTGAAGCACAGAGGGAACAAGGAGGTGTCCAATATAAAGCAAAAATCATATTAGAGGACTCTAAAGTAGCTGGAGAACAAGTTCTAAGGGACACAGAAAATCACATGGAGTCTCTGAGTGAATGCTTGCTGAAGATGAAGGATAGATCTTCTCCAAGCCTGGGAGCCCAAAGGGATGGTGGTCACCTGGAACTGGGAAAGACGAGTAAACCCAAAATTGGTGTTCACTTGGAGGATGAGTCCAAAGGAGCTTTGAGGAACCTGGTTTATGGTGATAAGCTAAAGGCCTCCTTAGAAATCTTGGAAGGAGGAAGAATTAAAAAATGTACTTTCTCATCTGAAGTGGAGAAAACCACGAAAGACCTTACAGAACACCTTAAAAGTCTGCAGACTGAACAGGCATCCTTGCAGTCAGAAAACGCACAGCTGCAAAGTGAGAATGAGACCCTACAGAAGAACTTTAAAGTCATGATGGAACGCTATCAAGAAAATGTGATGAAACTGCACAGGAAATTAAGAGTGGAGGAAAACTACCGTGTGGAGCAAGAGGAGAAACTTTCCAAAGTCGAAGAAAAGATGAGCCATACAATAAAAGAGCTGGAGACCTACAGAATGAGAGCCCAATATCTTCAAGAACAATTGCAGAGTACCATTCATTCCTGTCTGGGGAAGATTATTTCCTCTGAGAAAGAAGCACATGCTAGTGAGTTGGCAGCTCGGTTTGCTGAAAGAAACCTCACTTATGTCAGGAAACAAAATGCACGCAACAGACAAAAATTAACTGAGAAGGAGCTTAGATTTGTACTTGTAGAAAAAGGTCCCTATGATGCACTGGATGTTTCCAACTCAGCAATGGGCAGAAAGCCTTCTCCAAATGGGCCCTCACCAGTAGGTCACCCTTCATCTGAAAGGAGACCTCCTCATTTTGAAAAGAGTGGTCCACTCACACTCTCACCTTTCACTCCAGTGGGAGGAGGAAGAGGGTCAAGGGGCCCTGGAGAATCCTCTGGACCATGCGACTAGCAGTAAAGGAAGAGAATCCAGCTGTCATAAGTTCACTGATTTTCAGAGAGCACCTTCTCAGACTGGGCCCCTCTCTCCTCCAGGGGAACAGGCCAGCAGGCTGATGATCCCTCCGCCAGGCCAACCGTATTCTTCTGATCCACGTCTTCCTCTACAAAGGCAAGATAGGTTTTACTCAAATTGTGGTAGAGCATCGGGACCAGCAGAACACAGAATTCCTAATATGCCTCCTTTGGACTCTGATGTGCCTGATTCACCTCTCCATGCTGAAAACCAAGCAACTGGCTCTGGCTCTGTGTTGGCAGCTTTCCCTCCAGTCAGAGGTGCCTTGTTTCCAGTTGACCCAAGGAGTCAGTACATGAGAAGAGGACCTCTTTTTTCCTCCACCTCTCCCAGGAAACTTGTGTGTGAACCTGGAGATTATTTTCCACCTGACCCGCCACCCACTCCATTTCCAATGCGAAGTGTCTATGCAGGGAGGGGGTTTTCCTCACAATCTTCCCCCAAGAGCTGGAATTCAGCCCTCTACACCCCCATTCTGAAAGTACAAGTGGGTTCCCTGAAGGGTTCCTTCCACCTGCAAATGAGCCTGTTACTCAACATCCAGAACCAAACAAGAACCCTCATGCTGTTGTGCTCTCTTCAAATGTAATTTGACTTATCTCTCATTTTTAGTTTTTAAGTAACTGCTTTTACATCAGTAATTGACTATACTTTGGCTCCAATTGAAGCTCAATGAAACAATAATTCTTAAGATAGTACTTTGTAAATAAAGATGGTTTACGTAGGAATCTTATGAGTAAATTATTCCTATTTTATTTTATTCCAGAGAACAGCATTTAATCTGATGAAGCCACTCTTACATAAACAAGAATGGGAGTTCTAGGTCCTTGTAATCTAGCTGATGGAAATATCTTTTAAACTCCCAACAAAGAAGTGTATTTAGTATGACTGTAGCAAATGTAAAGTGACTTTAGGCTTAATGAAAATTGTCACTGATTTAGAGACTGGTTGGGCATTTCAGCTAGTTTTTCCATATCAGAATAACTAGAGCATGGGAGGACTAAAGGAGAGAACACAACTAAACATGTCGCGGAAACAGGAGATCTCAACTACAAAGAAAAATGAAGACCTCTTTTTTATATTGGTTGCTTAAAACATTACATCGCTCTTGAGATACCATATTTCCTACATTAGATTCAAGTGAGTTATGAACTCCCATTTTGACCCCATACACGGATTGCACAATCACATTGTTTACACATCCACATTTTTACAAATTGCCATATTAGTAACTGTTGTATTCTGCTACCTTTTCTAGCCTCTACTATCCCCCCTCTCCTGCCCTCCCATCTTCTCTCTCTATCCCGTCTGCTGTAATTTAACGTTTGGGAATTGGAAACCACACTTTAAACTCACTCTCCTCCCCTTTTTCCCTTCTGTCAAATTACTCATCATCTTCTTCTATTTCTTCTCCTCCTCGTCCTCTTCCTCCTCCTCCTTATACTTTTAATTCATTCATCATACACTCATGCATTGGTTCATTCATTCCTTTCACATATGGTGTTGGGGATCCAACTCAGGACCTTTGAAAGTGTGAAGCCAGCACTCTAGTGCTGAGCCAAAACCACAGCACCTGTCTTTTTTTATTTTATGACTGTTTATATGAAATTCAGAATAGCATTCTCCTATGGTTCACTGATATGTGGATTGACCTAGTCCTTGTTTTCTGGGAGACTTTTGGAAAATATACATGAATTATTAGGAGATTGAAATGAAGAAACAAAGAGGAAATTCCCCAATTTCTTATTCTTAGATTCCATACTCTGACTCTGCCTACCTACTGTGAAAACTCTTTATCCCCATTTCTATATCATTGCCAACAAGTGAACATTCACTGCCCTACACCAAACCAGAGATCTCACATTGAACAATGTTTCCCTAGTAGAGACCAAGACACAATACTTTTTAAAAAAATACCCTAGTTATGAATTAGTAGGTAAAGCTTTATTTCAGTGTTAAATGTGCTCTAATTATGTGTTTGTGTGTTTGTTGATGTGTGTGGTGTGTGGCTGTGTGTGCTTGTGTGTAAAACAAGCACTGAGGTGTAAAATAAATGCAGGATTGCAACGGCCTTCTTAAAAATAAGAAGCAACTTTATCACATTTGAAGCCCAGTGAAGAATCTGCCTGATACTTAACCTACAATTAATTGAAATGTGAAAAACTCAGGCCTAGAAAAACAAAGCCAACATACATACTGAATCTAATCAGTCTGTCTCACCTGTTTTCTAATCACTCCTTTAAATAAACCTAAATTGCCAGCATAAAACATCAGTTGTTCTAAACCAGTGGACGGATGTCCCCTGTCATGGGCTGTGTAAAATACATGGAGGATCCGGCACTCATTGTTATCTAGAATGACTTCTGCCTGAACTACTATTGGAGAATTGTTGCTGATATACTGCGGTTCTTATACCAGTAAACTGGAATGAAGGTAATTTCAGGCTGCAATGGAGTAAATTGATTTTACTAACTGGTTTTTGAAAACACTGCCATGAAAAATTATCAGGATGTTCATAAAGGCATCTACATGTCTCTTCACAAGGGTTTTACTTAATGGGGGAGGTGGTGAGGTCTGGATATAACTGAACTGTCCATTAGTAGGTAGAACAATATAATGGGAATCAGAGTGCACATTCCGGTTTGAACTCAATCTAGGTAACATGGATTCATCTCTGTGTAATAGGCCTGCTTCTGAAAAACACAATGTAGAGCTCCAAAAGCAGAACGATACTTTCAGAATACCATGTTATGTTTGTAAATAGATAGACAGATAGATATACAGAAATCAAAAATCTGGAAACGGTCTGGAAGTGTACATTTCAATAACTTACAATGTCAGTAGTGGGGGATTAATAGCAGATCAAGAAGACTGTATCTGCATGCGAAATGGTTCAATTTTTGAAAGAGTTTTTAAATGAAAATGGACAAAAAATTTAAAGGGTTACAGTAAGTGTTGAGGAGTGACTTGGCTAAAGGAGCACAGAGGTGAGAAACAATTAAGTAGAGTTCAATAGAACCAGGTATCATTTCTGTACACATGACTCCATGAACAGGAGTCACCCCAAACACTTGCAAGAAAAGAAAAGGGAGGGAAGGGACAGAGAAAGTTGGAAGGGAGGAAGGCAAAGTTGGTGGGATGGAGGGAGGTAGAAAAGAAGGAAGAAGAAAAGGAGAAAAACCAGGAAGGGAGGAAGGAAGCAAGGAAGGTAGGAAATAGGGAGAGCACAAGGGCAGGGAAAGGACTGAGTCACTCAAACAAAAGGCAGGGGACACAAAGACCAATATAGGCCATAAAAGCTGTTTGAACAGTTTAGTCATCTTTGGAATTTGAGTGACATCAAACTGAATGTTATTATGACTGGATGGAATCTTCCTACTAACCCCGCCTTGGCCTGGCCTAAACCAATCAAGGGGTGGGAGGCATGGAGAGGACTTCTCTCTGGCTGGAGTGGGAGGGACCTAAACCTGTGGCCCTTGAGGATGCACTGGGTAGGGAGGGGGACAAGACTCCCCTGATGGGCAGTTGAGCACACAAGGCTCCTGGGAGCCTTTGATCATGGCTCCCACCGCCATACGCCCACCACCCACCATACGCTCAGCCCATGAAGGGGATCACAGTGGTCTGCTCCGTTGCCTGGTGCAGGTTGGAGTTCCTGACCAAACACCTGAGTGTCCACAGTCTTGTTGGCCTGCCTGGGCCGGCTGTGGTTGTGGTGGCAAGAGCCAAAGCTTTCTTGGCCCGATGGAGGAGCCAAGGGCTGCCTCTCAGCCATACTAGCGGGTGGTTCTGGGAGAAGCACCCAGGGTTGTGGCAGCATTGTCCGAAGACATGAAGCCAGGCCATCTTCCTTATGGCTTTCCTTGGGAGTTGGTGATGTGTACAGCTCTTGGATTTTTTGCTGTTCTCTCACTTTTCTGGAGAGGTTTTCAGTCGGTTCTTAGCAGGCTTTACGTGGGAAGAGAAAAAAGGCTGGCTCTAAATCTTGCTGGACTTATTGAGGCAAAATGTGGACTTCTTGAAAAAGTGAGCCTTGTTGAAAAAGAACATGAAGGCTTAGAATCATCTTTAAAGGATTGCAGGTTTGAGAAGGGTTCAAGAGAAGCACAACAGCTGGAGGCAACCGACGAAAAGCTGCATAGATCCGAATCCAGCCATGGCGTTGAAATGCTCTTTCTAGAAGAAGAGCTGAAAGCACAGAAGGCTCAACATGGTCAACAGGATGAAACGATGGCACATCTATCAAGAAGGATACAGTCCCTCCAAGGTGAATCTGTATCCCTCAGATCACAAATAGCTGAAGCTAAAACAAACTGGAGACTCTTTCAAGTGAATGAGGAAGAACTGAAGCTGGCAATCAAAGAGGTTTTGAATGAAGGATCCCTACTTCTGCAAACGCAGAGACCAACAATACGAGGAGAAGCTGAAGCACAGAGGGAACAAGGAGGTGTCCAATATAAAGCAAAAATCATATTAGAGGACTCTAAAGTAGCTGGAGAACAAGTTCTAAGGGACACAGAAAATCACATGGAGTCTCTGAGTGAATGCTTGCTGAAGATGAAGGATAGATCTTCTCCAAGCCTGGGAGCCCAAAGGGATGGTGGTCACCTGGAACTGGGAAAGACGAGAGAACCCGAAACTGGTGCTCACTTGGAGGATGAGTCCAAAGGAGCTTTGAGGAACCTGGTTTATGGTGATAAGCTAAAGGCCTCCTTAGAAATCTTGGAAGGAGGAAGAATTCAAAAATGTACTTTCTCATCTGAAGTGGAGAAAACCACGAAAGACCTTACAGAACACCTTAAAAGTCTGCAGACTGAACAGGCATCCTTGCAGTCAGAAAACGCACAGCTGCAAAGTGAGAATGAGACCCTACAGAAGAACTTTAAAGTCATGATGGAACGCTATCAAGAAAATGTGATGAAACTGCACAGGAAATTAAGAGTGGAGGAAAACTACCGTGTGGAGCAAGAGGAGAAACTTTCCAAAGCCGAAGAAAAGATGAGCCATACAATAAAAGAGCTGGAGACCTACAGAAAGAGAGCCCAATATCTTCAAGAACAATTGCAGAGTACCATTCATTCCTGTCTGGGGAAGATTATTTCCTCTGAGAAAGAAGCACATGCTAGTGAGTTGGCAGCTCGGTTTGCTGAAAGAAACCTCACTTATGTCAGGAAACAAAATGCACGCAACAGACAAAAATTAACTGAGAAGGAGCTTAGATTTGAACTTGTAGAAAAAGATCCCTATGATGCACTGGATGTTTCCAACTCAGCAATGGGCAGAAAGCCTTCTCCAAATGGGCCCTCACCAATAGGTCATCCTTCATCTGAAAGGAGACCTCCTCATTTTGAAAAGAGTGGTCCACTCACACTCTCACCTTTCACTCCAGTGGGAGGAGGAAGAGGGTCAAGGGGCCCTGGAGAATCCTCTGGACCATGCGACTAGCAGTAAAGGAAGAGAATCCAGCTGTCATAAGTTCACTGATTTTCAGAGAGCACCTTCTCAGACTGGGCCCCTCTCTCCTCCAGGGGAACAGGCCAGCAGGCTGATGATCCCTCCGCCAGGCCAACCATATTCTTCTGATCCACGTCTTCCTCTACAAAGGCAAGATAGGTTTTACTCAAATTGTGGTAGAGCATCGGGACCAGCAGAACACAGAATTCCTAATATGCCTCCTTTGGACTCTGATGTGCCTGATTCACCTCTCCATGCTGAAAACCAAGCAACTGGCTCTGGCTCTGTGTTGGCACCTTTCCCTCCAGTCAGAGGTGCCTTGTTTCCAGTTGACCCAAGGAGTCAGTACATGAGAAGAGGACCTCTTTTTTCCTCCACCTCTCCCAGGAAACTTGTGTGTGAACCTGGAGATTATTTTCCACCTGACCCGCCACCCACTCCATTTCCAATGCGAAGTGTCTATGCAGGGAGGGGGTTTTCCTCACAATCTTCCCCCAAGAGCTGGAATTCAGCCCTCTACACCCCCATTCTGAAAGTACAAGTGAGTTCCCTGAAGGGTTCCTTCCACCTGCAAATGAGCCTGTTACTCAACATCCAGAACCAAACAAGAAACCTCATGCTGTTGCGCTCTCTTCAAATGTAATTTGACTTATCTCTCATTTTTAGTTTTTAAGTAACTGCTTTTACATCAGTAATTGACTATACTTTGGCTCCAATTGAAGCTCAATGAAACAATAATTCTTAAGATAGTACTTTGTAAATAAAGATGGTTTACGTAGGAATCTTATGAGTAAATTATTCCTATTTTATTTTATTCCAGAGAACAGCATTTAATCTGATGAAGCCACTCTTACATAAACAAGAATGGGAGTTCTAGGTCCTTGTAATGTAGCTGATGGAAATATCTTTTAAACTCCCAACAAAGAAGTGTATTTAGTATGACTGTAGCAAATGTAAAGTGACTTTAGGCTTAATGAAAAATTGTCACTGATTTAGAGACTGGTTGGGCATTTCAGCTAGTTTTTCCATATCAGAATAACTAGAGCATGGGAGGACTAAAGGAGAGAACACAACTAAACATGTCGCGGAAACAGGAGATCTCAACTACAAAGAAAAATGAAGACCTCTTTTTTATATTGGTTGCTTAAAACATTACATCGCTCTTGAGACCATATTTCCTACATTAGATTCAAGTGAGTTATGAACTCCCATTTTGACCCCATACACGGATTGCACAATCACATTATTTACACATCCACATTTTTACAAATTGCCATATTAGTAACTGTTGTATTCTGCTACCTTTTCTAGCCTCTACTATCCCCCCTCTCCTGCCTTGACTGGTTTATGTCAATACATCCTTCTACCAGCCAGTGTGAATGGCCTTTTGGAGGAATTCTGGGGGAAAAAGTATCTTATCTTTTCTGTGGAAGCTGCCAAAAGAATACATTCTCCAATCTGCTGAAACAGAAAAAAAATGGAGCTTCTGTTTTACCACCAGCCTTTTGAAGTCATGAAGAATTCCAACCTTTAAATGGAAGATAAGATGGAGAAAAGCAAGAAGCACCCTAGTGATATGGGTAAACCACTAGATCAATCTATGCCTGAAGTCTTAACCTGTCATGGAACTTCTTGGTTAAATAAACTGATGAGCTCCTCTTATTGTTGTAGTTAGTCTGAGCTGGGTCTTGTAAACAAATAAATCCAGTCAATTATTAATGGAGGTTGAAACCTCCAAGGTAGGTAGGTTTCAAAAGTCCAGACTTGAATATAATTATCCAAGTATCTTAGAGATTCACAACTTAATTAGACAGTGTAGGGCATCTTACTCAACTGTAGCTTGGTGTTTTGTAAAGTTGAATCTATTATGAAGAAAAGATTTCTAACAATAACATGTAGAAAAATCTATTACTGATTCCAGAGTGCCAGATTTTGTTAAAAAGAATTCACTGTGGGAAGAGTGAAGGCTCATACCTCTCCATCCATGATAATGAATAGGCAATGAAAAAAGAAAGAAAAAAGACCAAGTATATTATTTCCTTCATTATCTTCATGGTAGCTTTCAAAGTCTCTATCACAAAATGTTAAATCCAAGAGCACAGTTGGCTGCTTGACAGAAAGATTGGTTGGTTGATTGGAAGATTTGAAAAAGAAAGATAGGGATTCACAGAAATAGTTTTAGCACATCCAAGCTAAAGCAAAGAATTCTTTCCCACTTTTCCTTCTGAACACCAGCAAAAAAGCAGCACATGTAGAGATTTCCTCCATGTACTATCCACTTCTCCATTGGTCCATGTAGTGCCTACCCCCTGGCTCAGTTCCCCTTTCTTTCATGCACGTGGTAACACTGGATTCCCAACAGCCATGATTATTTACAACTAGTCTGTACTTACTGGCTTCTATTTATTGCACAAGGAAAAAACTCCTAGTCCAATGAGTCAACCAATATATTTTCTAGAAATTTGGATTTGAAACGAAGAGGTTGTCAAATTACTATGCCTACTGAAGCTGAACTGGAACATACAAAATCTATAGGACTGAGCAGGTAGGCTAAAAAATTAAGAAATCAAGTATTCAGTGGTATATTTTAATAAGAAGAATTCAAAGAGCTATCAGTCACTCTGATAAGCCCTTTTTACATATGTAACCTGCTTAACACTCAGAATTACCAGTGAGGAGACTACTGTTATGTCTCCTTTACAGATAAGCAGATGGAGTGGTTAAGAAAATTATCTAAGGCCAGAGGGCTAATGTCAGAGGAAAGGTTTAAATTTGAACCATGTGACTTTAGACCATTTGTTTTGAATTTCTAAGTCCCATCCCTGGTGTCATTTTGTGTCTGAGTTTCAGATATAACTCAGTCTTTCAATCCTAAAAAACCAACTAGGTTTTGCTTTTTGTTTTGTAGACCTGGGGATTGAACCCAGAGGTGCTTTACCAATGAGCTACATCTCCAACCCTTTTTATTTTTATTTTGAGACAGGATCTCAGTAGGTGGCTGAGGCTGATCTAGAACTTCCGATCTTTCTTCCTCAGCCTCCCAAATTGCTGGGATTACAGGAGTAATAAAATTCCTCTTTTCGCATGTGTTGGTTTCTGCTTGGAAAAAAAAATGTCTTAAGGAGAACATTACTAACAATCAGGGATCCACATTTATAGTTCCCAGGAACTCAATAAGCAGTGAGTAAATGGGTAATCGAACACCACAGAGCTCCCTCTGCAGTGGGCTTCTGGGCATCTTAATTCACGAGGAATCTGGACTCTGTGTTGCTGAGCAATGCATCCTGTTTGTGCTCTGTATGCAGCAGATGCTACGACCCTGGGCATTTTGATGGTAGGTGGATAATTTCCTGGAACTGAAAGCACAGACAATACCCTCCTCTGCAGGCTTGGCATTTTGAACTACAGATGTAGGGCTCAGTCAGTAGTTAGAATCCAGGGGGAAATTACATTGAGATTGAATTTTTGAAAAACAAAGCCATACTACTTATGGCAAGATTAAGTCAAGTCTGAGAATTGCGCTTTGATATCAAGCAAATCTGAATCCCAGCCCCGGCTAGTTCCACTCTGAACAGTTTTGTGACATTGGCCAAGCTTCTGAATATTTCTCTAAGTTTTAAGGATTTTTAAAATATTACCTTGGGAATTGAAAAAGTAACCCAAGAAAATTAAAACAAAACAAAACAAAAAAAACTATATTTCCCCCAGAACTAATTGTCATTACATCTCAGCATATTTACCCCTCTGTGCCACTTTATTATTAGTATTAGTATTAGTATTAGTATTGCTTATTAGACTACTTGGTTAAAAAAATCACACAAAGCTGTTTATAAAAATGATACATGTTCATTACAAGGAATTCAAACAATGCAAAAATTAAAAGGAAGACTTATTTTTATCACCAGAATTCTGCCATCCATAAATTACTATTATTTATATTAGAAAATTACAGAAAATTTTCTAGGAAGATATGCACTGATAGAGGGGTGACCACATAGATAATTCATGTTTGATAAATAGATTTAGATAGATGGATAGAAATATTTTGCTAAAATCTGATCTGCTTTAGATGGTTTTAAAAATAAAGGGTTAAATTTAAAAATTTGGCTTTCATTTAAAAAGAATAATATATTTTAAACAGTGAACTGCAAGGATACTAAAAGCACTAGTACTTTTAACTTCTAATTTTCCTGTTTTTTTTTTCTATTTTAAGTGCCCATATCCTGGCTGATGCTCATGCAAAATTTCTCACACTCCCCCTACAACTGGGTTGCTTCAATTTCAGAAAGAAGATCCAGAGATCATGCATGTTCTTAAAACTAATAAAATATGTAGAAAATAAAATTTTGTCATTTTAACCATTTTGAAGGATACAATTCAGTGGCACTTAGTATATTTACATATTGTGCAAACACCTTTATCTGAGTCCAAAACATTTCACTACCTCAAAAGAAGATTCTCTATAAGAATAATAAATTCCCTCCTCACTCTCTCCTTCCTCCTTTCTGACAAACATTAGTCGGCTTTCTAGATTTGTCTATTATGAGCATTTCCTATAAATGGAATTATGCAATATGTGAGCTTTTTGACTGTCTTTTACTTAGCATTCTTTCAAAGTTCATCCATACTGGAGCTCATATCAGTATTTCATCTATTTTATGGATGCATAATATTCCACTGGCATTTGCAAAAAAAGATCATGATGTCTTCACTCATCAAAAATGGGTTGATGGGTATACGATATACAGAGAAGAAAATGACTGTCCACACAAAATACACAAATACAGTGTGAAAAATATGCTGGTGAGGGGATTATAATAGGGAAAAATTAAGTTGTTCTGCTAAACATAAAGATCCACAGGCTCTTGAAAATAAGCAGGCACAATGGAAGTAGAATATGATTAATGGTGAAATCAAAGATTCCCCAATAATCCATGAAATTCAACAAACACCAAGACACACTAGGTTTAGAAACAAAATTAAATTTCTTTGGCAGAGAGTCATGGCATACTGTGACTCTCTAAGGGGAAGTATAATAAACGGCTTTTCCCAATTGCGTATGACCAAATTTCTTCATCTCTAATCTTCTGCTTCCCCACTGTAAAATCATGATAAAAACGAGATAACAAATATAAAACCAACCTGAAAAGGAAACGGGTCACACACAGACAAGATGAAGTGGTCAGCACTCTGTGCTCTACCTTTGCCATGCAAACCGAGTGTGGTCTGGACATTCCTCATCTCCCCCTCAAAACGACACCACATGTCTGGAAGAAGAAGGTCCTCTCCTGATCTCAGGTGGAAGAGCTTACCTTTCTTTTTCTTTGCTGCTAAAAATATCTTCTTGAGGCCCTCTTCTAGGGCTGCCATCTTAATGCCAGACAGGACATTAGAGCGATCACGGTGCTGAGCCAATACCAAGGCTAACTAGAAAGAACAACCATTAGATGGATGACATGAGACAGTTCCACTGTCAACTCAGTGACCTGCCATAGCCTTTTATGGACAACTTAGGCTTTGGCTCCATCCCCCCGGCCCCTTTTTTGGTTACAGAGATTGAACCCAGGGGTGCTTAACCACTAAGCCACATCTCCAGTCTTTTTTTTAATTTTTTTATTTTGAGACAGGGTCTTGTTAAGTTGCTTAGGGCCTCACTAAATTGCCGAGGTTAGCTTTGAACTTGTGATCCTCCTGCCTCGGCCTCCTGAGCTGCTGCGATTACAGGTGTGTGTCACTGCACCGGGTGGCTCCATCTCTTTAGTATACTCTGCTTGCACAGCAATGTGTGATTATGTACTCATCATAACTTGAATTTGTGGTAACGGGAATTTCTTCCTCTTTTCATGATATGTTAAAAACTGGAATCTAAAACTTGTACTTTCTAAATGTTCTCATAGGTAAAGAAAAATTACTCTTAGGAGTAGATAGGATTTTAGAGGTTCTCACGATCCAGTCCTCTGACACTAGAGTTAGGCTGCCTGCTTGTCCTGGGAACCATTTCTGTCTAGACAATCTCTATGAAAACAGATGCCAAAGATCCCCCACCTCCAACTAATGGGGGAAGCTGGAGAGTTCAGGGAGCTTCTGGAGCCAATGTGAGACACAACGTTCCACACCGTGAACAGTTTCCTGAGTAACTATATTCTGAAATTCTCATGTATGGACATTATGTTGTATACCCTCTGCCTTTTTTTCTTATTTTAGAAATTCCTGAATGAACCAATAAACCGGAAACCACTTTGTTGCTAGTCACACACACCACCAATATGAAGAGAATGAACCTCTTTCAGCCTGGTTTCTAAATTTCTTAAGTGTAAGTTTTGGTTCAAAATTTGGATGTGGAGGGGCTGGGGATGTGGCTCAAGCGGTAGCGCGCTCGCCTGGCATGCGTGCAGCCCGGGTTCGATCCTCAGCACCACATAAAAACAAAGATGTTGTGTCCGCCGAAAACTAAAAAAATAAATATTAAAAAAATTCTCTCTCTCTCTCTTAAAAAAAAAAAATTTGGATGTGGACTCAGGTCTTGGAGAAAACTATCAGTATGGTAAGTGAATTCACTACAGGTATTCCAAATGACAGACAAGCAAGCAAGAGATACTTAAGGTGCAAAAGGAGGATTCTGATGTAAGCAGAGAAGTGTTGTACTGGTTCCTTTCCTCTGCTTGTGGCTGGCCAGCAAACACAATCTTTTACAGAAACTTTCATGTAATAAATGATGAAACCCCCAGAGTTTTGAGACATATTTTCTTACTCTTCAGTAAATGTTTACTGAGCATTTCCTAGGAGCCGATACTATGTGGGATACTAAGGATAAAAAAGTCCCTACACACGAAGGGGCATGGAGTCTAGGCCAGGGGATGATAAGGAAGCAGGGGACAGCGCTTAGGGGCTGTGATACTCAGAAGGCTGGGGGATGGCGAAGAGTGTGGGGGCCAACCTGCTTGTTATGGGATGGACCCTGCTCCCCCAAATCCATGTTTTGAATTTGGGGTACTCCTAGTACCCCAGAATGTAACTACACTTGGACAAAAGCCTTAAAAAGAGTTATACTGACAGTAGAATGAATTGCAGATAACTTTCCTATGTTCATACATGAACACATAACCAGTGTAACTCCACACCATGGACAACCACAAGAATGGGCAGTTACAGGGCTGGGGATGTGGCTCAAGCCGTAGCGTGCTCGCCTGGCATGCGTGTGGCCCAGGTTCGATCCTCAGCACCACATACAAACAAAGATGTTGTGTCCGCCGAAAAACTAAAAAATAAACATTAAAATTCTCTCTCTCTCTCTCTCTCTCTCTCTCTCTCTCTCTCTCTCTCTCCCTCCCTCCCTCCCTCCCTCCCTCCCTCTTAAAAAAAAGAGTGGGCAGTTACACTCCATGTATATATGACATGTCAAAATACATTCTGTCACGTAAAATAAAAACAAAGAATGGAGATTATTTAGTTAAAATTAGGTTATTAGGGTGGGCCCTAATCGAAACTGGCTCATGTCCTCTGAAGAACACAGTGAGGTGGTCATCTGCAAGTCAAGGAGAGAAGCCTCAGGAGAAACCCACCTACTGACACTCTAATCCTGGACTGGTGGCACCCAGAGCTCTGAGAACATATGTATCTAGGGTTAAGCTGAGTGCCAGTCTGAGGCACTGTTATGGCAGCCGTAGCAAACCACTCGCATACTAGAGATCTTGGCCAGCAGGGGCAGGAAAGGCTTTAAGAGAAATTATTGGGAGCCAAATGTTAGCTCTGATTAAGAGATGTGTTTTTGTTTTTAAACTAACCAGATCTTGCCCTGTGTTTCTTGACTCTTTATCATCAATAGGGAATAAAAGGACACCTCCCAAACTCAAGTCTGAGATTAAAAAAAGAAAAAAGAACAAGAGAAAGAACACTCAGTCTCACATGGACCACTGAAGGAGAATTACTCTGAACCCTACTGTGCCTGCTCTTCCAAATCCAGTTAGGTCTAGGACCTTACCTCTGCCAGTCATTCGTAGCCTTTTCTCACTCCCCTGTTCTCCTGACCTCGGTCACCGCCTTAGCCAGGTTCTCATCTGCTTCCCTCCTGAATTTTTCATGTTCTGCTAACTCAGTATTCCCCAAACGTCACCAGCCAAGTGCCCTACAGGCAACGGAGAGGGAAAGCAAGTGCTAGAGGCATCCCTGGGTAGGGAGGTGGGGAGGACTTCTATGAGCCTGAAATGCCTTTGGAAGTCTTAGTGTTTGTCTCACATCATTCAAATTCTGCATTCTACTACGGCTACCTATTTGCATGTTTTCCTACCCCATACAAATCAAATCAAACTGACATTCTAGGCAGATGTGCTCCTTTAATTCTGGGCTCTACATAACCCAGTTTAAACTATTTGTTTAAACTAAAAAGGTAGATATCTTGCACACCCCAATCTTTTAATTCTAAAATATTGGCTCTGCTACATCATTTTCTTTTTAATTTTTTTTTCTAGGTGACAATGGACATTTATTTATTTATATGCAGTGCTGAGAATCGAACCCAGTGCCTCACATATGCTAGACAAGTGCTCCACCACTGAGCCCCAGCCCCAGCCCTGCTATGCCATTCTTCTGATCAGGCTTCCTGTATGTCTAGCCGTGATCCACTGGATGTTGTCCTACTTAGAACGTATCCCCTAGACAAGCCATGTATGGTCTTCTATGATGTGGCCAACCTTCCCTTTACAATTGAACTCTGCTGTTCCTTGGCCTATGCCTGGCCCATGCGTGTGGACTGTGCAATGACTTGGGAACAGTAAATACTATAGGGATACCAAAAAGAATGTGGGACTGTTAGGCATCTCTTGCCATTCTATCCGCCTATTCAAATTCAACCCATCTTCCCAGAACCCAGATAACTCTTACCATTCCAGGAAGCCTTGGTCCAGTTCCACCTACTCTGATCTAGGCTATTTAAATCCTTCTTCATGGGGCTGGAGCTGTAGCTCAGTGGTAGAGCTTGCCTAGCATGCATGAGGCACTGGGTTCAATCCTCAGCACCACATAAAAATTAAAAAAAATAAAGTAAAGGCATTCTGTCCATCTACAACTACAAAAAAAGATTAAAAAATATAAATCCTTCTTCAGAAAAGAGTGTACTTCCAACTCCATTTTCCTACTGACCACTTTTACCTTAAATCTATACAACCAGGTGACAGTCCTCACATTCCTCAAAGTGCTCCAAGGTCATGTGACTGATCATGGGTTGAATCCAGTGGCCTTTTCCCAATTCTTTTTTTTATTGGTTGTTCAAAACATTACAAAGCTCTTGACATATCATATTTCATACATTAGATTAAAGTAGGTTATGAACTCCCATTTTTACCCTGTATACTAATTCAGAGTCTGACACTGTAAACCACTTTGCCTTCTTAATATTCTCTCTTCCCTTACAAAGGTTGAGCAGCATCCCTAATCCAGAAATCCCAAATCCTCCCAAATCCCAAATTTTTAACAGTGATATGATGCCACAAGAGGAAAATTCCACATTAGACCTCATGTGATGCACAGTGCACTAAAAATAATGTATGAAACTACCTTCAGGCTATGTCCATTAGTTTTATGTAAAATATAAGTGAATTTTGTGTTTAGACCGGATCCCATTCCCAAGGCATCTCATTAAGGTATACAAAATATCCAGTTTTTAAAAAAATCTGAAATACATGGCTACCAGGAGACCTCCTCTGCACTCCCTGCACAGGCCACTGCTGTCCCATGGCACCAAGGAGACCTGCCTTGTACCCTCTGCACAGCCCAGTGCTGTCCCACGGCCCCCAGGAGACCTCCTCTGCACTCCCTGCCCAACCCAGTTCTGTCCTATGGCCCTCAGGAGACCTCCTCTGCACTCCCTGCCCAGCCCAGTGGTGACCCATGACCCCAGGTGACCTTCTGTGCACTCCCTGCCCAGCGCAGTGCTGTCCCATGGCTCATTTGGAGACCTCCTCTGCACTCACTGCCCAGCCCAGTGCTGCCCATGGCCCCCAGGAGATCTCCTCTGTACTCTCTGCCAAGACCAGTGCTATCCCATGGCCCCCAGGAGACCTCTTCTGCACTTCCTGCCCATCCCAGCGCTGTCCCATGGCCCCCAGGAGACCTGCCTTGTACACCCTGCCCAGCCCAGTGCTGTCCCATGGCCCCCAGAAGACCTCCTCTGCACTCCCTGCCCAGCCCAGTGATGACTCATGGCCCCCAGGAGACCTCCTCTGCACTCCCTGCCCAGCCAAGTGGTGACCCATGACCCCAGGTGACCTTCTGTGCACTCCCTGCCCAGCCCAGTGCTGTCTTATGGCCCCCAGGACACCATCTCTGCACTCTCTACCCAGCCCAGTGGTGACCCATGACCCCAGGTTACCGTCTTTGCACTCTCTGCCCAGCCCAGTGGTGACCCATGACCCCCAGGAGACCTTCTCTGCACTCTCTACCAAGCCCAGTGGTGTCCCATGGCCCCCAGGAGACCTCCTCTGCACTCCCTGGCCATTCCAGCGCTGTCCCATGGCCCCCAAGAGATATGCCTTCTACTCCCTGCCCAGCCCAGTGCTGTCCCATGGCCCCCAGGACACCGCCTCTGTACTCTCTGCTCAGACCAGTACTGTCCCATGGCTACCATGAGACCTCCTCTGCACTCCCTGCCCAGGCCAGTGCTGTCCCATAGTCCCCAGGAGACCTGCCTTGTACTCCCTGCACAGCCCAGTGCTGTCCCATGACCCCCAGGAGACCTCCTCTGCACTCGGTGGCCAGCCCAGTGCTGTCCCATGGCTCATTTGGAAACCTCCTCTACACTTCCTGCCCAGACCAGTGCTGTCCCATGGCGCCCAGGAGACCTCCTCGGCACTCCCTGCCCAGCCCACTGATGTCCCATGGCCCCCAAAAGACTTCCTCAGTACTCCCGGCCCAGCCCAGTGCTGTCCCATGGCCGCCAAGAGACCTCCTCGGCACTCCCTGCCCACCCCAGTGCTGTACCATGGCCCCCAAGAGACCTCCTCTATACTCTCTGCCCTGCCCAGTGTTGTCCCATGGCGCCCAGGAGACCTCCTCTGCACTCCCTGCCCAGCCCAGTGCTGTCCCATGGCTGATTTGGAGACCTCCTCTGCACTACCTGCCCAGCCCAGTGCTGTCGCATGCCCCCAGAGACCTCCTCTGCACTCCCTGCCCAGCCCAGAGCTGTCCCATGGCCCCCAGGAGACCTCCTCTGCACTCCCTGCCCTACCTAGTGCTGTCCCATGGCCGCCAGGAGACCTCCTCTGCACTCCCTGCCCAGACCAGTGCTGTCCCATGGCCCCCAGGAGACTTCCTCTGCACTCCCTGCCCAGCCCAGTGCTTTCCCATGGCCCCCAAGAAACCTCCTCTGCACTCCCTGCCCAGCCCAGTGCTTTCCCATGGCCCCCAGGAGACCGTTACACTCCCTGCCCAGCCCAGTGGTAACCCATGACCCCAAGGAGACCTTCTCTGCACTCTCTAGCCAGCATAGTGGTGACCCATGACCCCAGGTGACCTTCTGTGCACTCTCTGCCCAGCCCATTGTTGACCCATGACCCCCAGGAGACCTCCTGTGTACTCTCTGCCCAGCCCAGTCCTGTCCCATGGCCCCCAGGAAACCTGCCTTGTACTCCGTGCCCAGCCCAGTGCTGTCCCATGGCACCCAGGAGACCTCCTCTGCACTCCCTGCCCATCCCAGCGCTGTCCCATGGCCCCCAGGAGATATGCCTTCTACTCCCTGCCCAGCCCAATGCTATCCCATGGACCCCAGGACACCGCCTCTGTACTCTCTGCTCAGACCAGTTCTGCCCCATGGCTACCAGGAGACCTCCTCTGCACTCCCCGCCCAGGCCAGTGCAGTCCAATAGCCCCCAGGAGACCTGCCTTGTACTCCCTGCACAGCCCAGTGCTGTCCCATGACCCCCAGGAGACCTCCTCTGCACTCGGTGCCCAGCCCAGTGCTGTCCCATGGCTCATTTGGAAACCTCCTCTGCACTTCCTGCCCAGACCAGTGCTGTCGAATGGCCCCCAGCAGACCACCTCTGTACACTCTGCCCAGCCCAGTGCAGTACCATGACCGCCAGGAGACCTCCTCTGCACTCCCTGCCCAACCCAGCACTGTCCCATGGCCCCCGGAGACCAGCCTTGTACTCCCTGCCCAGCCCAGTGCTGTCCCATGGCCCCCATGAGACCTCCTCTGCACTCCCTACCCATACCAGTGCTGTCCCATGCCCCCCAGGAGACCTCCTCTGCACTCTCTGCCCAGTCCAGTGCGGTCCAATGGCCCATTTGGAGACCTCCTCTGCACTACCTGCCCAGCCCAGTGCTGTCGCATGCACCCAGAGACCTCCTCTGCACTCCCTGCCCAGCCCAGAGCTGTCCCATGGCCCCCAGGAGACCTCCTCTGCACACCCTGCCCTACCAAGTGCTGTCCCATGGCTGCCAGGAGACCTGCTCTGCACACCCTGCCCTACCTAGTGCTGTCCAATGGCCCCCAGGAGACCTCCTCTGCACTCTCTGCCCAGCCCAGTGCTTTCCCATGGCTCATTTAAAGACCTCATCTGCACTCCCTGCCCAGCCCAGTGCTTTCCCATGGCTCATTTGGAGACCTCCTCTGCACTCCCTGCCCAGCCCAGTGCTGTCCCATGGCCCGCAGAAGACCTCCTCTGCACTCCCTGCCCAGCCCAGTGCTGTCCCATGGCTCATTTGGAGACATCCTCTGCACTCCCTGCCCAGCCCAGTGCTGGCCCATGGCCCCCAGGAGACCTCCTCTACACTCCTGCCCAGCCCAGTGCTTTCCCATGGCTTATTTGGAGACCTCATCTGAACTCCCTGCCCAGCCCAGTGCTTTCCCATGGCGCCAAGGAGACCTCCTCTGCATTCCCTGCCCAGCCGGGTCCTGTCCCATGGTCCCCAAGAGACCTCCTCTGTATTCTCTACCCCAGCCAGTGCTGTCCCATGGCCCCCAGGTGACCTCCTCTGTACACTATGCCCAGCCCAGTGCTGCCCCATGTCCCCCAGGAGACATCCTCTGCACTCCCTGCCCAGCCCGGCGCTGTCCCATGGCCCCCAGGAGACCTGCCTTCTACTCCCTGCCCAGCCAAGTGCTGTCCGGTGGTCCCCAGGACACAGCCTCTGTACTCTGCTCAGCCCAGTGCTGTCCCAAGGACCCCAGGAGACCTCTGCACTCCCTGCCCAGCCCACTGCTGCCCCATGGCCCCCAGGAGACCTGCCTTGTACTTCCTGCACAGCCCAGTGCTGTCCCATGGGCCCCATGAGACCTCCTCTGCACTCCGTGCCCAGGCCAGTGCTGTCCCATGGCTCATTTGGAAACCTCCTCTGCACTCCCTGCCCAGACCAGTGCTGTCCCATGGCCCCCAGGAGACCACCTCTGTACACTCTGCCCAGCTCAGTGCAGTCCCATGACTCCCAGGAGACCTCCTCTGCACTCCCTGCGTACCCAGGGCTGTCCCATGGCCCCCAGGAGACCTGCCTTGTACTCCGTGGCCAGCACAGTGCTGTCCCATGGCCCCCATGAACCTCATCTGCACTCCCTGCCAAGACCAGTGCCGTCCCATGCCCCCCAGGAGACCTCCTCTGCACTCCCTGCCCAACCCAGCGCTGTCCCATGGCCCCCAGGAAACCTGCCTTGTACTCCCTGGCCAGCCCGGTGCTGTCCCATGGCCCCCAGGAGACCTTCTCCGCACTCTATACCCAGCCCAGTAGTGACCCATGACACCAATGACCTTCTGTGCACTCTCTGCTCAGCCCAGTGGTGACCCACGTCCCCAGGAGACCTTCTCTGCACTCTCTACCCAGCCCAGTGGTGACCCATGAACCCAGGTGACCTCTGTACAATCCCTGCCCAGCCCAGTGCTGTCCCATGGCCCCCAGGAGACCTCCTCGGCCCTCCCTGCCCAGACAAGTGCTGTCCCACGGCCCCCAGGAGACCACCTCTGTACACTCTGCCCAGCTGAGTGCATTCCCATGACTCCCAGGAGACCTCCTCCGCACGCCCTGCCAACCCAGCGCTGTCCCATGGCCCCCAGAAGACCTGCCTTGTACTCCCTGGCCAGCCCAGTGCTGTCCCGTGGCCTCCATGAGACCTCCTCTGCACTCCCTGCCAAGCCCAGTGCTGTCCCATGCCCCCCAGGAGACCTCCTCTGCACTCCCTGCCCAACCCAGCGCTGTCCTATGGCCCCCAGGAGACCTTCTCTGCACTCTCTACCCAGCCCAGTAGTGACCCATGACACCAATGACCTTCTGTGCACTCTCTGCTCAGCCCAGTGGTGACACATGTCCCCAGGAGACCTTCTCTGCACTCTCTACGCAGCGCAGTGGTGACCCATGAACCCAGGTGACCTTCTGTACAATCCCTGCCCAGCCCAGTGCTGTCACATGTCCCACAGGATACCTCCTCTGCACTCCCTGACCAGCCCAGTACTGTCCCATGGCGCCCAGGAGACCTCCTCGGCACTCGCTGCCCAGCCTACTGATGTCCCAAGGCCCCCAAAAGACCTCCTCTGTACTCCCGGCCCAGCCCAGTGCTGCCCCATGGCCGCTAAGAGACCTCCTCGGCACTCCTTCCCACCCCAGTGCTGTACCATGGTCCCCAAGAGACCTCCTCTGTACTCTCTGCCCTGCCCAGTGCTGTCCCATGGCGCCCAGGAGACCTCCTCTGCACTCCCTGCCCATCCCAGTGCTGTCCCATGGCCCCCCAGGAGATATGCCTTCTACTCCCTGCCCAGCCCAGTGCTGTCCCATGGCCCCCAGGACACCGCCTCTGTACTCTCTGCTCAGACCAGTTCTGTCCCATGGCTACCAGGAGACCTCCTCTGCATTCCCTGCCCAGGCCAGTGCTGTCCCATAGCCCCCAGGAGACCTGCCTTGTACTCCCTGCACAGCCCAGTGCTGTCCCATGACCCCCAGGAGACCTCCTCTGCACTCGGTGCCCAGCCCAGTGCTGTCCCATGGCTCATTTGGAAACCTCCTCTGCACTTCCTGCCCAGACCAGTGCTGTCCAATGGGCCCCAGCAGACCACCTCTGTACACTCTGCCCAGCACAGTGCAGTACCATGACCGCCAGGAGACCTCCTCTGCACTCCCTGCCCAACCCAGCGCTGTCCCATGGCCCCCCTGAGACCAGCCTTGTACTCCCTGCCCAGCCCAGTGCTGTCCCAGGGCCCCCATGAGACCTCCTCTGCACTCCCTACCCAGACCAGTGCTGTCCCATGCCCCCAGGAGACCTCCTCTGCACTCTCTGCCCAGCCCAGTGCTGTTCCATGGCCCGCAGGAGACCTCCTCTGTACTCCCTGCCCAGCCCAGTACTGTCACGTGGCCACAGGAGACCTTCTCTGCACTCCCTGCCCAGAGCCGAGCTGTCCCGTGGCCCTCAGGAGACCTCCTCTGTACTTTCTGGCCAGCCCATTGCTGTCCAATGGCCCGCAGGAGACCTCCTCTGCACTCTCTGCCCAGCCCAGTGCTTTCCCATGGCTCATTTGGAGACCTCATCTGCACTCCCTGCCCAGCCCAGTGCTGTCCCATGGCCCCCAGGAGACCTCCTCTTCACTCCCTGCCAAGCCCAGTGCTTTCCCATGGCTCATTTGGAGACCTCCTCGGCACTCCCTGCCCAGCCCAGTGCTGTCCCATGGCCCACAGAAGACCTCCTCTGCACTCCCTGCCCAGCGCAGTGCTGTCCCATGGCTCATTTGGAGACATCCTCTGCACTCCCTGCCCAGACCAGTGCTGGCCCATGGCTCCCAGGAGACCTCCTCTGCACTCCCTGCCCAGCCCAGTGCTTTCCCATGGCTTATTTGGAGACCTCATCTGAACTCCCTGCCCAGACCAGTGCTGTCCCATGGCCCCCAGGAGACCACCTCTGTACACTCTGCCCAGCTCAGTGCAGTCCCATGACTCCCAGGAGACCTCCTCTGCACTCCCTGCGTACCCAGGGCTGTCCCATGGCCCCCAGGAGACCTGCCTTGTACTCCCTGGCCAGCACAGTGCTGTCCCATGGCCCCCATGAACCTCATCTGCACTCCCTGCCAAGACCAGTGCCGTCCCATGCCCCCCAGGAGACCTCCTCTGCACTCCCTGCCCAACCCAGCGCTGTCCCATGGCCCCCAGGAAACCTGCCTTGTACTCCCTGGCCAGCCCAGTGCTGTCCCATGGCCCCCAGGAGACCTTCTCCGCACTCTATACCCAGCCCAGTAGTGACCCATGACACCAATGACCTTCTGTGCACTCTCTGCTCAGCCCAGTGGTGACCCACGTCCCCAGGAGACCTTCTCTGCACTCTCTACCCAGCCCAGTGGTGACCCATGAACCCAGGTGACCTCTGTACAATCCCTGCCCAGCCCAGTGCTGTCCCATGGCCCCCAGGAGACCTCCTCGGCCCTCCCTGCCCAGACAAGTGCTCTCCCATGGCCCCCAGGAGACCACCTCTGTACACTCTGCCCAGCTGAGTGCAGTCCCATGACTCCCAGGAGACCTCCTCTGAACTCCCTGCCCAACCCAGCGCTGTCCCATGGCCCCCAAAAGACCTGCCTTGTACTCCCTGGCCAGTCCAGTGCTGTCCCATGGCCCCCATGAGACCTCCTCTGCACTCCCTGCCAAGCCCAGTGCTGTCCCATGCCCCCCAGGAGACCTACTCTGCACTCCCTGCCCAACCCAGCGCTGTCCCATGGCCCCCAGAAGACCTTCTCTGCACTCTCTACTCAGCCCAGGAGTGACCCATGACACCAATGACCTTCTGTGCACTCTCTGCTCAGCCCAGTGGTGACACATGTCCCCAGGAGACCTTCTCTGCACTCTCTACGCAGCGCAGTGGTGACCCATGAACCCAGGTGACCTTCTGTACAATCCCTGCCCAGCCCAGTGCTGTCACATGTCCCACAGGATACCTCCTCTGCACTCCCTGACCAGCCCAGTGCTGTCCCATGGCGCCCAGGAGACCTCCTCGGCACTCGCTGCCCAGCCTACTGATGTCCCAAGGCCCCCAAAAGACCTCCTCTGTACTCCCGGCCCAGCCCAGTGCTGCCCAATGGCCGCTAAGAGACCTCCTCGGCACTCCTTCCCACCCCAGTGCTGTACCATGGTCCCCAAGAGACCTCCTCTGTACTCCCTGCCCAGTCCACTGCTGCCCCATGGCCCCCAGGAGACCTAACTTGTACTCCCTGCACAGCCTAGTGCTGTCCCACGGCCCCGAGGAGACCTCCTCTGCACTCCCTGCCAAGCCCAGTGCTGTCCCATGTCCCCCAGGAGACATCCGCTGCACTCCCTGCCCAGCCCTGCGCTGTCCCATGGCCCCCAGGAGACCTGCCTTCTACTCCCTGCCCAGCCCAGTGCTGTCCGGTGGTCCCCAGGACACAGCCTCTGTACTCTCTGCTCAGCCCAGTGCTGTCCCATGGCCCCCAGGCGACCTCCTCTGCACTCCCTGCCTAGACCACTGCTGCCCCATGGCCCCCAGGAGACCTGCCTTGTACTCCCTGCACAGCCCAGTGCTGTCCCATGGCCCCCAGGAGACCTCCTCTGCACTCCGTGCCCAGCCCAGTGCTGTCCCATGGCTCATTTGGAAACCTCCTCTGCACTCCCTGCCCAGACCAGTGCTGTCCCATGGCCCCCAGGAGACCACCTCTGTACACTCTGCCCAGCTGAGTGCAGTCCCATGACGCCCAGGAGACCTCCTCTGAACTCCCTGCCCAACCCAGCGCTGTCCCATGGCCCCCAAAAGACCTGCCTTGTACTCCCTGGCCAGCCCAGTGCTGTCCCATGACCCCCATGAGACCTCCTCTGCACTCCCTGCCAAGCCCAGTGCTGTCCCATGCCCCCCAGGAGAGCTCCTCTGCACTCCCTGCCCAACCCAGCGCTGTCCCATGGCCCCCAGAAGACCTTCTCTGCACTCTCTACTCAGCCCAGTAGTGACCCATGACACCAATGACCTTCTGTGCACTCTCTGCTCAGCCCAGTGGTGACCCATGTCCCCAGGAGACCTTCTCTGCACTCTCTACGCAGCGCAGTGGTGACCCATGAACCCAGGTGACCTTCTGTGCAATCCCTGAACAGCCCAGTGCTGTCACGTGTCCCACAGGATACCTCCTCTGCACTCCCTGACCAGCCCAGTGCTGTCCCATGGCGCCCAGGAGACCTCCTCGGCACTCTCTGCCCAGCCCACTGATGTCCCATGGCCCCCAAAAGACCTCCTCTGTACTCCCGGCGCAGCCCAGTGCTGCCCCATGGCCGCCAAGAGACCTCCTCGGCACTCCCTGCCCACCCCAGTGCTGTACCATGGCCCCCAAGAGACCTCCTCTGTACTCTCTGCCCTGCCCAGTGCTGTCCCATAGCGCCCAGGAGACCTCCTCTGCACTCTCTGCCCAGCCCAGTGCTGTCCCATGGCTCATTTGGAGACCTCCTCTGCACTACCTGCCCAGCCCAGTGCTGTCGCATGCCCCCAGAGACCTCCTCTGCACTCCCTGCCCAGCCCAGAGCTGTCCCATGGCCCCCAGGAGACCGCCTCTGCACTCCCTGCCCTACCTAGTGCTGTCCCATGGCCGCCAGGAGACCTCCTCTGCACTCCCTGCCCAGACCAGTGCTGTCCCATGGCCCCCAGGAGACTTCCTCTGCACTCCCTGCCCTGCCCAGTGGTGACCCATGATTCCAGGTGACCTTCTGTGCACTCCCTGCCAAGCCCAGTCCTTTCCCATGGCCCCCAAAAACCTCCTCTGCACTCCCCGCCCAGCCCAGTGCTTTCCCAAGGCCCGCAGGAGACCGCTACACTCCCTGCCCAGCCCAGTGGTAACCCATGGCCCCAAGAGGACCTTCTCTGCACTCCCTACCCAGCACAGTGGTGACCCATGACCCCAGGTGACCTTCTGTGCACTCTCTGCCAAGCGCACTGGTGACGCGTGACACCCAGGAGACCTCCTCTGTACTCTCTGCCCAGCCCAGTCCTGTCCCATGGCCCCCAGGAGACCTGCATTGTACTTCCTTCCCAGCCCAGTGCTGTCCCATGGCCCCCAGGAGACCTCCTCTGCACTCCCTGCCCATCCCAGCGCTGTCCCATGGCCCCCAGGAAATCTACCTTCTACTCCCTGCCCAGCCCAGTGCTGTCCCATGGCCCCCAGGACACCGCCTCTTTACTCTCTGCTCAGACCAGTTCTGTCCCATTGCTACCAGGAGACCTCCTCTGCACTCCCTGCCCAGGCCAGTGCTGTCCCATAGCCCCCAGGAGACCTGCCTTGTACTCCCTGCACAGCCCAGTGCTGTCCCATGACCCCCAGGAGACCTCCTCTGCACTCGGTGGCCAGCCCAGTGCTGTCCCATGGCTCATTTGGAAACCTCCTCTGCACTTCCTGCCCAGACCAGTGCTGTCCAATGGCCCCCAGCAGACCACCTCTGTACACTCTGCCCACCCCAGTGCAGTACAATGACCGCCAGGAGACCTCCTCTACACTCCCTGCCCAACCCAGCGCTGTCCCATGGCCCCCCGGAGACGAGCCTTGTACTCCCTGCCCAGCCCAGTGCTGTCCCATGGCCCCCATGAGACCTCCTCTGCACTCCCTGCCCAGACCAGTGCTGTCCCATGCCCCCCAGGAGACCTCCTCTGCACTCTCTGCCCAGACCAGTGCTGTTCCATGGCCCCCAGGAGACCTCCTCTGTACTCAATGCCCAGCCCAGTACTGTCACGTGGCCCCAGGAGACCTTCTCTGCACTCCCTGCCCAGCGCCGAGCTGTCCTGTGGCCCTCAGGAGACCTCCTCTGTACTTTCTGCCCAGCCCATTGCTGTCCAATGGCGCCGAGGAGACCTCTTCTGCACTCTCTGCCCAGCCCAGTGCTTTCCCATGGCTCATTTGGAGACCTCATCTGCACTCCCTGCCCAACCCAGTGCTGTCCCATGGCCCCCAGGAGACCTCCTCTTCACTCCCTGCCCAGCCCAGTGCATTCCCATGGCTCATTTGGAGACCTCCTCTGAACTCCCTGCCCAGCCCAGTACAGTCCCATGGCCCACAGAAGACCTCCTCTGCAATCCCTGCCCAGCGCAGTGGTGTCCCATGGCTCATTTGGAGACATCCTCTGCACTCCCTGCCCAGACCAGTGCTGGCCCATGGCCCCCAGGAGACCTCCTCTGCAGTCCCTGCCCAGCCCAGTGCTTTCCCATGGCTTATTTGGAGACCTCATCTGAACTCCCTGCCCAGCCCAGTGCTTTCCCATGGCCCCAAGGAGACCTCCTCTGCATTCCCTGCCCAGCCCAGTGCTGTCCCATAGCCCCCAAGAGACCTCCTCTGTATTCTCTGCCCCGGCCAGTGGTGTCCCATGGCCGCCAGGTGACCTCCTCTGTACTCTCTGCCCAGCCCAGTGCTGTCCCATGTCCCCCAGGAGACATCCTCTGCACTCCCTGCCCAGCCCTGCGCTGTCCCATGGCCCCCAGGAGACCTGCCTTCTACTCCCTGCCCAGCCCAGTGCTGTCCGGTGGTCCCCAGGACACAGCCTCTGTACTCTCTGCTCAGCCCAGTGCTGTCCCATGGACCCCAGGAGACCTCCTCTGCACTCCCTGCCCAGCCCACTGCTGCCCCATGGCCCCCAGGAGACCTGCCTTGTACACCCTGCACAGCCCAGTGCTGTCCCATGGCCCCCAGGAGACCTCCTCTGCACTCCGTGCCCAGGCCAGTGCTATCCCATGGCTCATTTGGAAACCTCCTCTGCACTCCCTGCCCAGACCAGTGCTGTCCCATGGCCCCTAGGAGACCACCTCTGTACACTCTGCCCAGCTCAGTGCAGTCCCATGACTACCTGGAGACCTCCTCTGCACTCCCTGCGTACCCAGGGCTGTCCCATGCCGCCCAGGTGACCTTCACTGCACTCCCCGCCCAGCCCAGTGCTGTCCCATGGACTCCAGGAGACCTCCTCTGTACTCTCTGCTCAGCCCAGTGCTGTCCCATGGACTCCAGGAGACCTCCTCTGTACTCTCTGCTCAGCCCAGTGCTGTCCCATGGCACCCAGACGACCTGCCTTGTACTCCCTGCCCAGTCCAGTGCTGTCCCATGGACCCCAGAAGACTTCCTTTGCACTCCCTGCCCTGCCCAGTAGTGTCCCATGGCTCATTTGGATACCTCCTCTGAACTCACTGCCCAGCCCCGAGCTGTCCCTTGGCTCATTTGGAGACCTCCTCTGCACTCCCTGCCCAGCCCAGTGCTGTCCCATGGCCCTGAGGAGACCTCCTCTGTACTCTCTGCCCAGCCCAGTGCTGTCCCATGGCCCCATGAGACCTCCTCTGCACTCCCTGCCCAGCCCAGTACTATCCCATGGCGCCCAGGTGACCTTCACAGCACTCCCTGCCCAGCCCAGTGCTGTCCCGTGGCCCCCAGGAGATTTCCTCTGCACTCCCTGCCCAGCCAGGTCCTTTCCCATGGCTTATTTGGAGACCTCCTCTACACTCCCTGCCCAGCCCATTGCTGTCCCATGGCCCGCAAGAGACCTCCTCTGTACTCTCTGCCAAGCCCAGTGCTGTCCCATGGCCCCCAGGAGACCTCCTCTGCACTCCCTGCCCATCCCAGTGCTGTCCCATGGCTCATGTGGAAAACTCCTCTGCACTCCCTGCCCATCCCAGTGCTGTCCCATGGCACCCAGACTACCTCCTCTGTACTCTCTGCCGAGCCCAGTGCTGTCCCATGGCCCCCAGGAGGCCTCCCAAGTACTCTCTGCCCAGCCCAGTGCTGTCCCATGGCCCCCAGAAGACCTCCTCTGCACTCCCTGCCCAGCCCAGAGCTGTCCCATGGCGCCAAGGAGACCTTCACTGCAATCCCTGCCCAGCCCAGTGCTGTGTAATGGCCCCCAGAGACATCCTCTGCACTCCGTGCCCATCCCAGCGCTGTCCCATGGCACCCAGGAGAACTGCCTTGTACTGCCTGGCCACCACAGTGCTGTCCCATTGCCGCCAGGAGACCTCCTCTGCACTCCCTGCCCAGCCCAGTGCTGTCCCATGGCTCCCAAGAGACCTCCTCTGTACTCTCTGCCCAGCCCAGTGCTGTCCATGGCCCCCAGGAGACCTCCTCTGCACTCCCTGCCCATCCCAGTGCTGTCCCATGCCTCATTTGGAGACGTACTCTGCACTCCCTGGCCATCCCAGCGCTGTCCCATGGCACCCAAGAGACCTGCCTTGTACTCCCTGGCCAGCCGAGTGCTGTCCCATGGCCGCCAGGAGACCTCCTCTGCACTGCCTGCCCAGCCCAGTGCTGTCCCATGGCCCTGAGGAGAACTCCTCTGTACTCTCTGCCCAGCCCAGTGCTGTCCCATGGCCCCATTAGACCTCCTGTGCACTCCCTGCCCAGCCCAGTGCTATACCATGGCGCCCAGGTGACCTTCCCTGCACTCCCTGCCCACCCCAGTGCTGTCCCGTGGCCCCAGGAGATTTCCTCTGCACTCCCTGCCCAGCCCACTGCTGTCCCATGGCCCCAGGTGATTTCCTCTGCACTCCCTGCCCAGCCCAGTCCTCTCCCAAGGCTTATTTGGAGACCTCCTCTGCACTCCCTGCCCAGCCCAGTGCTGTCCCATGGCCCCCAGACTACCTCCTCTGTACTCTCTGCCGAGCCCAGTGCTGTCCCATGGCCCCCAGGAGACCTCCCTACTACTCTCTGCCCAGCCCAGTGCTGTCCCATGGCCCCCAGGAGACCTCCTCTGCACTCCTTGCCCAGCCCAGTGCTGTCCCATGGCGAAAAGGAGACCTTCACTGCACTCCCTGCCCAGCCCAGTGCTGTGTAATGGCCCCCAGAGACATCCTCTGCACTCCGTGCCCATCCCAGCGCTGTCCCATGGCACCCAGGAGAACTGCCTTGTACTCCGTGGCCACCACAGTGCTGTCCCATGGCCGCCAGGAGACCTCCTCTGTACTCTATGCCCAGCCCAGTGCTGTCTCATGGCCGCCAGGAGACCTCCTCAGAACTCCCTGCCCAGCAAGTGCTGTCCCGTGGCCCCCAGAAGACCACCTCTGCACTCCCTGCCCAGCCTAGTGCTGTCCCATGGACCCCAGGAAACCTCCTCTGTACTCGCTGCTTAGCCCAGTGCTCTCCCATGGCCCCCAGGAGACCTCCTCTGTACTCTCTGCCCAGCCCTGTGCTGTCCCATGGCTGCCAGGAGACCTCCTCTGCACTCTCTGCCCAACCCAGTGCTGTCCCTTGGTGCCCAGGTGACCTTCACTGCACTCCCTGCCCAGCCCTGTGCTGTCCCGTGGTCCCCAGGAGATGTCCTCTGCACTCCCTGCGCAGCCAGGTCCTTTCCCATGGCTTATTTGGAGACCTCCTCTGCACTCCCTGCCCAGCCCATTGCTGTTCCATTGCCCCAAGAGACCTCCTCTGTACTCTCTGCCCAGCCCAGTGCTGTCCCATGGCCCTCAGGAGACCTCCTCTGCACTCCGTGCCCATCCCAGTGTTGTCCCATGGCTCATGTGGAGAACTCCTCTGCACTCCCTGCCCATCCCAGCGCTGTCCGATGGCACCCAGGCGACCTGCCTTGTACTCCCTGGCCACCCCAGTGCAGTCCCATGGCCGCCAGGAGACCTACTCTGCACTCCCTGCCCTGCCCAGAGCTGTACCATGACCCCCAGGAGACCGCCTCTGTACTCTCTGCCCAGCCCAGTGCTGTCCCATGGCTGCCAGGAGGGCTCCTCTTCACTCCCTGCCCAGCCCACTGCTGTTCCGTGGCCCCCAGAAGACCTCCTCTGCACTCCCTTCCCAGCCCAGTGGTGTCCCATGGACCCAAGGAGACCTCCTCTGTACTCTCTGCTCAGCCCAGTGCTGTCCCATGGCGCCCAGGTGACCTTCACTGCACTCCCTGCCCAGCCCAGTGCTGTCCCATGGACTCCAGGAGACCTCCTCTGTACTCTCTGCTCAGCCCAGTGCTGTCCCATGGCACCCAGAAGACTTGCCTTGTACTCCCTGCCCAGTCCAGTGCTATCCCATGGACCCCAGGAGACTTCCTTTGCACTCCCTGCCCAGCCCAGTAGTGTCCCATGGCTCATTTGGATACCTCCTCTGAACTCCCTGCCCAGCCAAGAGCTGTCCCTTGGCTCATTTGGAGACCTCCTCTGCACTCCCTGCCCAGCCCAGTGCTGTCCCATGGCCCCCAGGAGACCTCCCTTCTACTCCCTGACAGCCCAGTGCTGTCCCATGGCAACCAGGACACCGCCTCTGTACTCCCTGCTCAGCCCAGTGCTGTCCCATGGCCCCCAGGAAACCTCCTCTGCACTCCCTGCCAAGCCCAGTGCTGTCCCATGGCGCCCAGGTGACCTTCACTGCACTCCCTGCCCAGCCCAGTGCTGTCCCGTGGCCCCCAGGAGATTTCCTCTGCACTCCCTGCCCAGCCCAGTCCTTTCCATGGCTTATTTGGAGACCTCCTCTACACTCCCTGCCCAGCCCAGTGCTGTCCAATGGCCCTCAAGAGACCTCCTCTGTACTCTCTGCTCAGCCCAGTGCTGTCCATGGCCCCCAAGAGACCTCCTCTGCACTCCCTGCCCATCCCAGTGCTGACCCATGGCTCATTTGGAGACGTCCTCTGCCCTCCCTGCCCATCCCAGCACTGTCCCATGGCACCCAAGAGACCTGCCTTGTACTCCCTGGCCAGCCGAGTGCTGTCCCATGGCCGCCAAGAGACCTCCTCTGCACTCCCTGCCCAGCCCAGTGCTGTCCCATGGCCCTGAGGAGACCTCCTATGTACTCTCTGCCCAGCCCAGTGCTGTCCCATGGCCCCATGAGACCTCCTCTGCACTCCCTGCCCAGCCCAGTACTATCCCATGGCGCCCGGGTGACCTTCACAGCACTCCCTGCCCAGCCCAGTGCTGTCCCGTGGCCCCCAGGAGATTTCCTCTGCACTCCCTGCCCAGCCAGGTCCTTTCCCATGGCTTATTTGGAGACCTCCTCTACACTCCCTGCCCAGCCCATTGCTGTCCCATGGCCCGCAAGAGACCTCCTCTGTACTCTCTGCGAAGCCCAGTGCTGTCCCATGGCCCCCAGGAGACCTCCTCTGCACTCCCTGCCCATCCCAGTGCTGTCCCATGGCTCATGTGGAAAACTCCTCTGCACTCCCTGCCCATCCCAGTGCTGTCCCATGGCACCCAGACTACCTCCTCTGTACTCTCTGCCGAGCCCAGTGCTGTCCCATGGCCCCCAGGAGACCTGCCTAGTACTCTCTGCCCAGCCCAGTGCTGTCCCATGGCCCCCAGGAGACCTCCTCTGCACTCCCTGCCCAGCCCAGTGCTGTCCCATGGCGCCAAGGAGACCTTCACTGCACTCCCTGCCCAGCCCAGTGCTGTGTAATGGCCCCAAGAGACATCCTCTGCACTCCGTGCCCATCCCAGCACTGTCCCATGGAACCCAGGAGAACTGCCTTGTACTGCCTGGCCACCACAGTGCTGTCCCATGGCCGCCAGGAGACCTCCTCTGCACTCGCTGCCCAGCCGAGTGCTGTCCCATGGCCCCCAGGAGACCTCCTCTGCACTCCCTGCCCAGCCCAGTGCTGTCCCATGGCACCAAGGAGACCTTCACTGCACTCCCTGCCCAGCCCAGGGCTGTGTAATGGCCCCCAGAGACATCCTCTGCACTCCGTGCCCATCCCAGCGCTGTCCCATGGCACCCAGGAGAACTGCCTTGTACTCTGTCGCCACCACAGTGCTGTCCCATGGCCACCAGGAGACCTCCTCTGCACTCGCTGCCCAGCCGAGTACTGTCCCATGGTCCCAAGGAGACCTCCTCTGTACTCTATGCCCAGCCCAGTGCTGTCCCATGGCCGCCAGGAGACCTCCTCAGAACTCCATGCCCAGCCAAGTGCTGTCCCGTGGCCCCCAGAAGACCTCCTCTGCACTCCCTGCCCAGCCTAGTGCTGTCCCATGGACCCCAGGAGACCTCCTCTGTACTCGCTGCTTAGCCCAGTGCTGTCCCATGGATCCCAGGAGACCTCATCTGTACTCTCTGCCCATCCCTGTGCTGTCCCATGGCTGCCAGGAGACCTCCTCAGAACTCCCTGCCAAGCCCAATACTGTCCCGGGGCCCCCAAAAGACCTCCTCTGTACTCTCTGCGCAGCCCAGTGCTGTCCCTTGGCGCCCAGGTGACATTCACGGCACTCCCTGCCCAGCCCAGTGCTGTCCCGTGGTCCCCAGGAGATTTCCTCTGCACTCCCTGCCCTGCCAGGTCCTTTCCCATGGCTTATTTAGAGACCTCCTCTGCACTCCCTGCCCAGCCCATTGCTGTTCCATTGCCCCAAGAGAGCTCCTCTGTACTCTCTGCCCAGCCCAGTGCTGTCCCATGGCCCCCAGGAGACCTCCTCTGCACTCCCTGCCCATCCCAGTGCTGTCCCATGGCTCATGTGGAGAACTCGTCTGCACTCCCTGCCCATCCCAGCGCTGTCCCATGGCACCCAGGCGACCTGCCTTGTACTCCCTGGCCACCCCAGTGCAGTCCCATGGCCGCCAGGAGACCTCCTCTGCACTCCAGCCCTGCCCAGAGCTGTACCATGGCCCCCAGGAGACCGCCTCTGTACTCTCTGCCCAGCCCAGTGCTGTCCCATGGCTGCCAGGAGGCCTCCTCTTCACTCTCTGACCAGCCCACTGCTGTCCCCTGACCCCCAGAAGACCTCCTCTGCACTCCCTTCCCAGCCCAGTGGTGTCCCATGGACCCCAGGAGACCTCCTCTGTACTCTCTGCTCAGCCTAGTGCTGTCCCATGGCGCCCAGGTGACCTTCACTGTACTCCCTGCCCAGCCCAGTGCTGTCCCATGGCACCCAGAAGACCTGCCTTGTACCCCCTGCCCAGTCCAGTGTTGTCCCATGGACCCCAGGAGACCTCCTTTGCACTCCCTGCCCAGCCCAGTAGGTCCCATGGCTCATTTGGATACCTCCTCTGAACTCCCTGCCCAGACCCGAGCTGTCCCTTGGCTCATTTGGAGACCTCCTCTGCACTCCCTGCCCAGCCCAGTACTGTCCCATGGCCCCCAGGAGACCTCCCTTCTACTCCCTGGCAGCCCAGTGCTGTCCCATGGCAACCAGGACACCGCCTCTGTACTCCCTGCTCAGCCCAGTGCTGTCCCATGGCCCCCAGGAAACCTTCTCTGCACTCCCTGCCCAGCCCAGTGCTGTCCCATGGCGCCCAGGTGACCTTCACTGCACTCCCTGTCCAGCCCAGTGCTGTCCCGTGGCGCCCCGGAGATTTCCTCTGCACTCCCTGCCCAGCCCAGTCCTTTCCCATGGCTTATTTGGAGACCTCTTCTGTACTCCCTGCCCAGCCCAGTGCTGTCCCATGGCCCCCAAGAGACCTCCTCTGTACTCTCTGCTCAGCCCAGTGCTGTCCATGGCCCCCAGGAGACCTCCTCTTCACTCCCTGCCCATCCCAGTGCTGTCCCATGGCTCATTTGGAGACGTCCTCTGCCCTCCCTGCCCATCCCAGCGCTGTCCCATGGCACCCAAGAGACCTGCCTTGTACTCCCTGGCCAGCCGAGTGCTGTCCCATGGCCGCCAGGAGACCTCCTCTGCACTCCCTGCCCAGCCCAGTGCTGTCCCATGGCCCTGAGGAGACCTCCTCTGCACTCCCTGCCCAGCCCAGTACTATCCCATGGCGCCCAGGTGACCTCCACAGCACTCCCTGCCCAGCCCAGTGCTGTCCCGTGGCCCCCAGGAGATTTCCTCTGCACTCCCTGCCCAGCCAGGTCCTTTCCCATGGCTTATTTGGAGACCTCCTCTACACTCCCTGCCCAGCCCATCACTGTCCCATGGCCCGCAAGAGACCTCCCCTGTACTCTCTGCCAAGCCCAGTGCTGTCCCATGGCCCCCAGGAGACCTCCTCTGCACTCCCTGCCCATCCCAGTGCTGTGCCATGGCTCATGTGGAGAACTCCTCTGCCCTCCCAGCACATCCCAGCGCTGTCCCATGGCACCCAGGAGACCTACCTTGTACTCCCTGGCCACACCAGTGCAGTCCCATGGTCGCCAGGAGACCTCCTCTGCACTCCCTGCTCTGCCCAGTGCTGTCCCATGGCCCCCAGGAGAACTCCTCTGTACTCTTTGCCCAGCCCAGTGCTGTCCCATGGCCGCCAGGAGGCCTCCTCTGCACTCCGTGCCCAGCCCAGTGCTGTACCGTGGCCCCCAGAAGACCTCCTCTGCACTCCCTTCCCAGCCCATTGCTGTCCCATGGACCCCAGGAGACATCCTCTGTACTTTCTGCTCAGCTCAGTGCTGTCCCATGGCGCCCAGGTGACCTTCACTGCACTCCCTGCCCAGCCCAGTGCTGTCCTGTGGCCCCCAGGTGATTTCCTCTGCACTCCCTGCCCAGCACAGTCCTTTCCCATGGCTTATTATTATATGGCCCCCAGAGACCTCCTCTGCACTCCGTGCCCATTCCAGCGCTGTCCCATGGCCCCCAGGAGACCTCCTGTGTACTCTCTGCCCAGCCCAGCGCCGTCCAATGGCCACCAGGAGACCTCCTCTGAACTCCCTGCCCAGCCCAGTGCTGTCCCATGGCCCCCAGAAGACCTCCTCTGCACTCCCTGCCCAGCCCAGTGGTGTCCCATGGACCCCAGGAGACCTCCGCTGTACTCTCTGCTTAGCCCAGTGCTGTCCTATGGCCCCCAGGAGACCTCCTCTGCACTCCCTGCCAGCCCAGTGCTGTCCCATGGCCCCCAGAAGACCTGCCTTGCACACCCTGCCCAGCCCAGTGCTGTCCAGTGGCCCCCAGGAGATTTCCTCTGCACTCCCTGCCCAGCCCAGTCCTTTCCCGTGGCTTATTTGGAGACCTCCTCTGCACTCCCTGCCCAGCCCAGTGCTGTCCATGGCCCCTAGGAGACCTCCTCTGCACTCCCTGCCCATCCCATTGCTGTCCCATGGCTCATTTGGAGACCTCCTCTGCACTCCCTGCCCATCCCAGCTTGTCCCATGGACCCCAGGAGACCTGCCTTGTACTCCCTGGCTAGCCGAGTGCTGTCCTATGGCAGCCTGGAGACCTCCTCTGCACTCCCTGCCCAGCCCAATGCTGTCCCATGACCCCCAAGAGACCTCCTCTGTACTCTCTGCTCAGCCCAGTGCTGTCCATGGCCCCCAGGAGACCTCCTCTGCACTCCCTGCCCATCGCCGTGGCCTAGATCCCAAATAGTCTTGGGGACATGGAACCAAGACTGGGGTTTAGGAGCAGAGGCTGTTAAGGATGAGATGAGATGAAGAGTCCAAGGCAAAGACCTGGGTAGAGCCAGGAGATGGGAACAGGGTGGGGGTGTCCAGGCGACAGGTCACAGGGTGGGCATGGGTCAGAAGCTGGGAACGAGGCCTGGGGAACAAAGAGCAAGGGGTGAAGGATTGTGCTGGGGTGGGAAGGAGCAGGATGTGGGTTGGGCCCTGTGGGCAGGTTACCTGCTTCAGCGGCAACAGCATGAACTCCTCGGTCTTGGCCACGTCCAGAAAGTGCTGCAGCACATACCTGTGTGCTGCCTTGAGCAGGTCACTGCAGGAGTTCGTATCGGCAAAGCCCCGGATGCCCAGGCAGTTGGAGGGGTCCAGCTGACTCAGCAGGAACTTGCAGCAGGCATCCCGGATGCCGTTCAGCTGCAGCAGGCTGGCAGCTGGGAGCAACGTCTGTGGAACATGGAGATGGGGTCTGGTGGGAGGTGCCCAGGCTGTGAAAGTAACTGGAGGGTTTGGGGAGAGGCCTGTGAGGGGCCAGGGCATGGGGAGATCTGGCAGGAGACACACTGCCTCACCTGTACGTTGCCCTCGCCTACTACAATCTCAGCCGTATATGCAAACTGCACCAGTTGGTCCAAGGCCTGAGGGTCAATGTCATGCAGTGTCACATGAGTCTGGCGGCTCTCACTCATCTCATCTGTGGGGACAGTAGTCAGGCTGGTACCTGTCCTGGGAGAGCTGCAGAGAGCCCCCAAGTGCCACCCAGACTGTGGTACTTGCTTGTGAACATGGCATGGAAGTAGGGGCTACAGGAGGCCAGCACCACCTTGTGTGCAAGGATCTCCTTGGCGGCCACATGCAGGATGATGTCACACAGGAGGCCACGCTGCCACATTCGGCTCATGGCTACGAAGGCATCATGGTAGTGCCGCTTGGAGTTGTGGGCCACACTGTGGCCCTCGCGGCTCAGTAGCTGCATGGCACCTTCCATGGGGGCTGCGGGCAGGGCCTGCCTGGGCCACGCTCGCTCTGCCTCTGGGCTGCAGGTGGGCAGGGCCAGGTCAGGGTTAGCCCTGTAGGGGGCTGCTCACCCACCTCCTCTCTACCACCAGACTTCTGGGTATGGCCAGGGCAGCCAAGTCAACCATCTGTCCAGCAGTCCAGTGGCCATAACTTCTGCATCAAGGCCCACCTAGTAATGCTGCCCGCCTGGAGCAAGACCTCCCCTCCTCTACAGGGAGCTACCCTGGAGCCAGACCAGACTCTCTTCTAAGCCTACTCCCACTGGGGGATCATCCGGACACTGCTGCCCTGACTGTCCAGCTTCCTCTGCCCACCTCCCTTCTCAGCTACTAAGTTCACCCATCTCTTGTTCCCCTTGAGAGACAGGTATCCTCGACCCTTCTAAGGATAGGGCTCCTGCCTTGCCAGCCACCCTTCCCATCCCTCAGCAGTACTGGGAATGTGGGAGGTGTACGCAGGGAACCGGCCAATGCCTGTTTTAAAGCAGACCCCTGGCCCCCCGGTACAGCAGGTGGACCTCCCGTTGTGGAGGAATTCAAGGGCAGGCAAGGGGCTTAGGGCCTCTCTTTCCAGGGGTCAGCACCCCTGGCCCCCCCGCAGCACTCAGGACTTCCCAGAACCGCTGCCGTGGCCAAAGGACGGAGGGGCTCGGACTTCACACGACCCAGGCCTGTGGCAGCCTCTCGGGCGACGCCGTTCTTCCGAGTCCCCCGGTCCCTCTGTCGGTCCTCGGCGCCGCCCGCTCTCCGCTTTACTCATGCCGGCGGCTGCGGCTGCGGCGGCGGCGCCTCGGGCCTGGGCCCCGGGCTGCCGTTCTCCGGGCTCTGCGTCCTGCCGGCTGGGCGCTCGCCGCGCGGCTGCATCAGCTCAGCCACTGAACTGCCGCCGCGAAGGGCGCAGGACAAACAAGAGCGACTGCTGGATGGAGGCTCAGCAGCGGTGGCCCCTCAGCGTCGCGCTCCTCCCCGGCTGCAGACAAGGTTTCTCGGCGCCGCCCGCCCCATCTCTCGCGCTCCGAGGAGGCTTCGAGGATCCACATTGGACACGGGTCAGCCCGGCATGGCGCCACCGGATCGATTCCTCTCGTAGCCCTCGGCCCCGCGTACTGCCCCAGGCGGACAAGCTCCGGGCCCCAGATGGCCAGCCACCTGCCGGTTGTGCTGTGGTGGGTCAAGCCTTGGGCCGTGCACTGGCCGTTTGGTCCAGCCGTCCACGCCCGCGGACCCTGCAGCCTGGAAAGAGGAATGCATCCTCTCCGCCCAGCCCCGGGCGCCCTGGCCAGACACTCGGGTGTGTTTTCCGTGGGACCTCGCTGCATGGAATGTGGATGGTGCTGCCAGGGGCTGCTGACCGTCCAGCAAGATAGACACAGGGCTCTTGCTCCGACCTCGCATCAGGCGAAGCCAGTCCCGCCTCCCAGCATGCTCTGATTCCTGTCAGACTGTCTATTTGTATCCCTGCCGTTTCTGTTTTCATTGCTTTCTCCATTAAACCCTTGGTTCATTGTGTTCTTAGTATAGAAGTCTCCACTGTCGCACGTTTTGTCTGGTGTCAGCGCCCTGCAGACGCACGGGTGGGCCGCAGACAGGGCCTCGATTCCCCAGGTGGGAGTTGTTATTTCAGCGTGTCACGGAGGAGGACGCAGCGCTCTGACCTGGCCCGGCCCGCGTTGGGCGAATGAATGCCAGAGCCGTGCCAGAACCCACCTGAGGCCATGAGGGTGCAAACGCGCCCTCCCGCCTGGAAGCCACCGGCTACGCAGTGGAGAATCGCAGAGCCAGCCACAGGGTGGGGCTCGGCCGGGGGCGGGGCCGACCGGCCGACCCGGAGGTAGTGCCTTAGTGCACGGCTTTCTGGGGCCGGAAGTGCGGCAGACGCAGCAGGCTCGGCGTCATGGCGGAGGCGAGGAGCCGCAGGAGGTAAGTCTGCCGTGTTCCTTGCGGGAGTCTGTGCTCTGGCCTGTCCTCACCTCTTTTGAAGGCTGGGGCTAGTGGGCTGGCGCCTTGTGACCCTCCGTGACCCGCAGGTGCCTGGCGGAGCTGACGGTGGACGAATTCCTGGCCTCAGGCTTCGACTCTGAGTCCGAGTCCGAGGGCTCCCCGGAGGCGGCGACGCGGGAGCGGGAGGCATGCGGATGTGGAGCTGCGCGGCGTCTGGAGACCGGCAGGGGCCCCGCGGCCCGGTAAGCCGGCGCGCCTGGGTGGCTTGCTGTGCCAGCCTTCCTCCGGGTGGGGCAGGCGTTGGCGGTTGACGCAGAGTTGTGTTTCTGACCCGGTAGAGTTCGGTGTGGGGCGGACCCTTCTGTAGCGCGCAGGGGGCGGTTAGGAACCACGCGAGGGGCCGGAGGGAGGTTGAGCGGAGAGCCGGGCCGGCTCCGTGCCTGCAGACCCAGCCACTGGGAAGGCTGAGGCAGGAGAGCCCAAGTTTGAGGCCAGCCTGGACAATTTATCAACACCCTGTCTCAAAGCAGAAAGGGCTGGGGATGTAGCTCGGAAGAAGAGCGCTTACCTAGCGCTTGAGGAGCCCTGGAGTCAGTCTCGAGTGTCCTAACTACAGTAACAAAGCGGATGCCAAGTGGCCAAACTTGGGAGGGCGACAGCCTGAGTTTTGAGTGACAGCCCGAAGGGGTAGGCTGTGTGGACCTTACAGCAGGAAAGGAGAAGGTCTTGAAGTGGGAACCCATGAGGAAGGGGTGACTGCTAGGAGAAGTGGGAAAGTAGTTGAAGATGCACCCAGAGGGTGGGTGATGAGGAATCAGGTTAGATCACCCAGTAAAATGGGAAGTTTCCTCAGAGCGAGAGCTGTGAAGCAACATCCTGTGACATTTTTAAAAAAAGGGAAAAGGTCACTCCGGTTTCTGTGCCAAAAAGGATCATAGGTGAGGAGGGTGGGAATGGAGAGGCCATTATGGTGATTGAGAGTTGAGAGATGTGGTGGTTTGCAAGGAGACTTTGGTGGTTTTGAAGATGTTGTTGATGAGTTATAGGGACAGGTCTTTTGTGGGGATTGCATGGTGCCAGGACAGCAAGTCTGGGGAGAGCACAGGTTGAGTGTCTGTGTGCTAGAGGTTAAAGCAACGGGGAGAGGCTTCTGGGTACAGGAGTCGAGAAGAGAGTTATGTTTTCTGAAAACATTGTGGGAAACCTCCTGCTTGTTGTTGATGGCTGCTGTGCAGGGAGCAGAATAACCCTGTGGTCTCTCTGAGGAGGCCCACAAGTGGCTATGTGGACAAGAAGCCAACCCCCTGCTGGTTTTTCACTGGCTTACTGACTCCTGCCTTCTCAGTAGGCATAAAGGCAGTGCCTCTGAGCACAAGGACCAGCTCTCTCCGCTGAAGGAAAAAGATCCAGAATTCTACAAGTTCTTGCAAGACAATGACAAGAGCCTGCTAAATTTAGTGACTCAGACAGCTCTAAGGAGGAAGAGGAGCAGTTTCACTCCTTGCCAGGTGCACTGGAGGTGAGGACAGCACAGACCTGTCCAGCAGGGCACCTGTGGCTTCTACACCCTCCCCCAGCATGACTCTTCTGTATCTGGTGTAGGAAGCAAGCGAAGAAGAAGACAGAGGAGAGGATGGGGACAAAGTCCCTGGAGGACCTCAGCGGAAGAAAAATGAGTCTGTTCCTGTGACCGTGGCCATGGTGGAGAAATGGAAGCAGTCTGCAAAGGTGAGAAGAAGTAGTGTGGTCTGAGCAGCTAGACCCCGCCATGGGACAGCACTGGGCTGGGCAGGGAGTACAGAGGAGGTCTCCTGAGGGCCATGGGACAGCACTGGGCTGGGCAGGGAGTACAGAGGAGGTCTCCTGGGGGCCATGGGACAGCACTGGGCTGGGCAGGGAGTGCAGAGGAGGTCTCCTGGCGGCCATGGGACAGCACTGGGCAGGGCAGGGAGTGCAGAGGAGGTCTCCTGGTGGCCATGGGACCGCTCTGGGCTGAGCAGGGAGTGCAGAGGAGGTCTCCTTGGGGCCATGGAACAGCACTGGGCTGGGCAGGGAGTGCAGAGGAGCTCTCCTGGCGGCCATGGACAGCACTGGGCAGGGCAGGGAGTGCAGAGGAGGTCTCCTGGGGGCCACGGGACAGCACTGGGCTGGGCAGGGAGTGCAGAGCAGGTCTCCTGGGTGCCATGGGACAGCACTGGGCTTGGCAGAGAGTGCAGAGGAGGTCTCCTGGGGGCCATGGGACAGCACTGGGCTGGGCAGAGAGTAGAGAGGAGGTCTCCTGGGGGCCATAGGACAGCACTGGGCTGGGCAGGGAGTGTACATAAGGTAACCTGGGGTCATGGGTCAACACTGGGCTGGGTAGAGAGTGCAGAGAAGGTCTCCTGGGGGTCATGGGTCACCACTGGGCTGAGCAGAGAGTGCACAGAAGGTCATTGGTGTCATGGGTCACTACTGGGCTGGGTAGAGAGTGCAGAGGAGGTCTCCTGGGGGCCATGGGACAGCGCTGGGTTGGGCAGAGAGTGCAGAAGAGGTCTCCTGGGGGGCATGGGACAGCACTGGGCAGGGCAGGGAGTCCAGAGGAGGTCTCATGGGGTCCATGGGACAGCACTGGGCTGGATAGAGAGTACAGAGGATGTCTCTTGGGGGCCATGGGACAGCACTAGGCTGGGCAGGGAGTGCCGAGGAGGTCTCCAAATAAGCCATGGGAAAGGACTGGGCTGGGCAGGGAGTGCAGAGCAAATCTCCTGGGGGCCATGGGACAGTACTGGACTGTGCAGGGAGTGCAGAGGAGGTCTCCTGGGGGCCATGGGACAGCACTGGGCTGGGCAGAGAGTACAGAGGAGGTCTCCTGGGGGCCATGGGACAGCACTGGGCTGCGCAGGGAGTGCAGAGGAGTTCTCCTGGTGGCCATGGGACAGCACTGGGTCGGGCAGGGAGTGCAGAGGAGGTCTCCTGGGGGCCATGGCACAGCACTGGGCTGCGCAGGGACTGCAGAGGAGGTCTCCTGGGGGCCATGGGACAGCCCTTTGCTGGGCAAGGAGTGCACAGAAGGTCACCTCGGCTTATTGATCACCACTGGGCTTGGTAGAGAGTGCTGAGAAGGTCTCCTTGGGGTCATGGGTCACCACTGGGCTGGGCACAGTGCAAAGAAGGTAAACTGGGGTCATGGGTCACCACTGGGCTGGGTAGAGTGTGCAGAGAAGGTCTCCTGGGGGCCATAAGACAACACTGGGCTGGGCAGGGAGTGCACAGAAGGTCACCTGGGGTCATGGGTAACCAGTGGGCTTGGCAGGGAGTGCAGAGGAGGTCTCCTGGGGGCCATGGGACAGCGCTGGGTTGGGCAGAGAGTGCAGAAGAGGTCTCCTGGGGGGCATGGGACAGCACTGGGCAGGGCAGGGAGTCCAGAGGAGGTCTCATGGGGTCCATGGGACAGCACTGGGCTGGATAGAGAGTACAGAGGATGTCTCTTGGGGGCCATGGGACAGCACTAGGCTGGGCAGGGAGTGCCGAGGAGGTCTCCAAATAAGCCATGGGAAAGGACTGGGCTGGGCAGGGAGTGCAGAGCAAATCTCCTGGGGGCCATGGGACAGTACTGGACTGTGCAGGGAGTGCAGAGGAGGTCTCCTGGGGGCCATGGGACAGCACTGGGCTGGGCAGAGAGTACAAAGGAGGTCTCCTGGGGGCCATGGGACAGCACTGGGCTGCGCAGGGAGTGCAGAGGAGTTCTCCTGGTGGCCATGGGACAGCACTGGGTCGGGCAGGGAGTGCAGAGGAGGTCTCCTGGGGGCCATGGCACAGCACTGGGCTGCGCAGGGAGTGCAGAGGAGGTCTCCTGGGGGCCTTGGGACAGCCCTTTGCTGGGCAAGGAGTGCACAGAAGGTCACCTCGGCTTATTGATCACCACTGGGCTTGGTAGAGAGTGCTGAGAAGGTCTCCTTGGGGTCATGGGTCACCACTGGGCTGGGCACAGTGCAAAGAAGGTAAACTGGGGTCATGGGTCACCACTGGGCTGGGTAGAGTGTGCAGAGAAGGTCTCCTGGGGGCCATAAGACAACACTGGGCTGGGCAGGGAGTGCACAGAAGGTCACCTGGGGTCATGGGTAACCAGTGGGCTTGGCAGGGAGTGCAGAGGAGGTCTCCTGGGGGCCATGAGTCATCACTGGGCTGGGCAGGGAGTGCAGAGGAGGTCTCCTGGGGGCCATGGGACAGCACTGGGTTGGGCAGGGTGTACAAGGCAGGTCTCCTGGTGGCGATGGGACCGCGCTGGGATGGGCAGGAAGTGCAGAAGAGGTCTCCTGGGGGCCATGGAACAGCACTGGTCTAGGCAGAGAATACAGAGGAGATCTCCTGGGGGCCATGGGACAGCACTGGGCTGGGCTGTGAGTGCAGAGGAAGTCTCCAAATGAGCCATGGGACAGCACTGCGCTGGGCAGGGAGTGCACAGAAGGTCACCTGTGGCCATGGGTCACCACGGGGCTGGGCCGGGGGTGCAGAGGAGGTCTCCTGGGGGCCATGGGACAGAACTGGGTTGGGCAGGGAGTGCAAAGAAGGTAACCTGGGGTCATGGGTCACGACGGGGCTAGGTAGAGAGTGCAGGGAAGGTCTCCTGGGGGCCATAAGACAGCACTGGGCTGGGCAGGGAGTGCAGAGGAGGTCTCCTGGAGACCATGAGTCAGCAATGGCCTGGGCAGGGAGTGCAGAGGAGGTCTCCTGGGGGCCATGGGACAGCACTGGGCTGGGCAGGGTATACAAGGCAGGTCTCCTGGGGGCGATGGGACCGCGCTGGGATGGGCAGGAAGTTCAGAAGAGGTCTCCTGGGGGCCATGGGACAGCACTGGTCTGGGCAGAGATTACAGAGGAGATCTCCTGGGGGCCATGGGACAGCATTGGGCTGGGCAGTGAGTGCAGAGGAGGTCTCCAAATGAGCCATGGGACAGCACTGCGCAGGGCAGGGAGTGCACACGTCACCTGGGGTGATGGGTCACCACTGGGCTGGGTAGGGAGTGCAGAGGAGGTATCCTGGGGGTCATGGGACAGAACTGGGCTAGGCAGGTAGTGCAGAGGAGGTTTCCTGGGGGCTGTGGGACAGCACTGGGCTGAGCAGGGAGTACAAGGCAGGTCTCCTGGGGGCCATGGGACAGCTCCGGGCTGGGCAGGGAGTGCAGAGGAGATATCCTGGGGGACATGGGACAGCACTGGGGTGGGCAGAGAGTACAGAGGAGGTCTGCTGGGGGCCATCAGACAGCACTGGGCTGGGCAGAGAGTGCAGAGGATGTCTAGTGGTAGCCATGGGACAGCACTGGGGTGGGCCGGGAGTTTAGATGAGGTCTCCATATAAGCCATGGGAAAGCACTGGGCTGGGCAGGGAGTGCAGAGGAGGTCTCCTGGGGGCCTGGGCCAGCACTTGGCTGGGCCGGGAGTACAGAGGAAGTCTTTTGGGAGCCATGGGACATCAGTGGCCTGGGCAGGGAGTGCCGAGGGGGTCTCCTGGGGGCCATAGGACAGCATTGGGTTGGGCCGGGAGTACAGAGGAGGTCTTTTGGGGGCTATGGGACCCCAGTGGGCTGGGCAGGGAGTGCCGAGGAGGTCTCCTGGGCGCCATGTGACAGCACTGGGCTGGGCAGGGAGTCCAGTGAAGGTCTCCTGGGCGCCATGGCACAGCACTGGGCTGAGAAGGGAGTGCAGAGGAGGTCTCCTGTGGGCCATGGGACAGCACTGGGCTATGCAGAGAGTACAGAGGAGGTCTCCTGGGGACCATGGGACAGCACTGGGCTTGGCAGGTAGTGCAGAGGAGGTCTCCTGGCTGCCATGGGACAGCACTAGGTAGGGCAGAGAGTGCAGAGGAGGTCTCCTGGGGGCCATGCGACAGCACTGGGCTGGGCAGGGAGTGCAGAGGAGGTCTCTGGACACATTCGAGAGCAATGGGCTGGGCAGGTAGTGCAGAGGAGGTCTGCAAATGAGCCATGGGACAGCACTGGGCTGGGCACGGAGTGCAGAGGAGGTCTCCTGGGCGCCATGGGACAGCACTGGGCAGGGCACAGAGTACAGAGGAGGTCTCTTGGGGGCCATGGTACAGCACTGGGGTGGGCAGGGAGTGCCGAGGAGGTCTCTTGGCGGCCATGGGGCACTACTGGGCTGGGCCGGGAGTACAGAGTAGGTCTTTTGGGCACCATGGGACATCAGTGGTCTGGGCAGGGAGTGCCGAGGAGGTCTCCTGGGGGCCATGGGACAGCACTGGGCTGGTCAGGGAGTGCAGAGGAGGTCTCCTGTGGGACATGTGACAGCACTGGGCTGGGCAGGGATTGTACAGAAGGTCACCTGGGTTCATGGGTCACCACTGGGCTGTGTAGAGAGTGCAGAGAAGGTCTCTTGGGGACATGGGTCACCACTGGGCTGAGCACAGAGTGCACAGAAGGTCATTGGTGTCATGGGTCACCACTGGGCTGAGTAGAGAGTGCAGAGAAGGTCTCCTGGGGGCCATGGCACAGCGCTGGGTTGGGCAGGGAGTGCAGAGGATGTCTCCTGGGAGTCATGGGACAGCACTGGGCTCGCCAGGGAGTACAAGGCAGGTCTCCTGGGGGCCATGGGACAGTGCTGGGTTGGCAGGGAGTGCGGAGTAGGTCTCCTGGGAGTCATGGGACTGCACTGAGCTGGGCAGAGTGTACAGAGGTGTTCTCCTGGGGGCCATGGGACAGCACTGGTCTGGGCAGGGAGTGCAGAGGAAGTTTCCAAATCAGCCATTGGACAGCACTGGGCTTGGCACGGAGTGCAGAGGAGGTCTCCTGAGGACCATGGGACAGCACTGGGCTGTGCAGGGAGTACAAGGCAGGTCTCCTGGGTGCAATGGGACAGCACTGTGCTGGGCAGGGAGTGCACAGAAGGTCACCTGGGCTTATTGGTCACCACTGGGCTTGGTAGAGAGTGCAGAAAAGGTCTCCTGGGGGTCATGGGTCACCACTGGGCTGGGCACAGAGTGCAAAGAAGGTAACCTGTGGTCATGGGTCACCACTGGGCTGGCTAGAGAGTGCACAGAAGGTCTTCTGGGGGCCATAAGACAGCACTGGGCTGGGCAGGGAGTGCACAGAAGGTCACCTGGGGTCATGGGTCACCACTTGGCTGGGCAGGGAGTGCAGAGGAGGTCTCTTGGGGGCCATGAGTCATCACTGGGCTGGGCAGGGAGTGCAGAGGAGGTCTCCTGGGGGCCATGGGACAGCACTGGGCTGGGCCGGGTGCACAAGGCAGGTCTCCTGGGGGCCATGGGACAGCGCTAGGATGGGCAGGAAGTGCAGAAGAGGTCTCCTGGGGGCCATGGGACAGCACTGGTCTGGGCAGAGAGTACAGAGGAGATCTCCTGGGGGCCATGGGACAGCACTGGGCTGGGCAGTGAGTTCAGAGGAGGTCTCTAAATGAGCCATGGGACAGCACTGCGCTGGGCAGGGAGTGCACAGAAGGTCACCTGGGGTCATGGGTCACCACTGGGCTTGGCAGGGAGTGCAGAGGAGGTCTCCTGGGGGCATAGGACAGCACTGGGCTGGGCAGGGAGTGCAGAGGAGGTCTCCTGGGGGCCGTGGGACAGCACTGTGCTGTGCAGAGAGTACAAGGCAGGTCTCCTGGGTGCCATGGGACAGCACTGGCCTGGGCAGGGAGTGCAGAGGAGGTCTCCTGGTAGTCATGGGACAGAACTGGTCTCAGCAGAGAGTACACTGGCGGTGTCCTGGGGGCCATGGGACAGCACTGGGCTGGGCAGGGAGTAGAAGACAGATCTCCGGGGGCCATGGAGCAGCGCTGGGATGGGCAGGGAGTGCAGAGGAGGTCTTCTGGGGGTCATGGGTCACCACTGGCTGGGCAGAGTGTGCACAGAAGGTCACCTGGGGTCCTGGGTCACCACTGTGCTGGGTAGAGAATGCAGAGACGGTCTCCTGGGGGCCCTGGGTGACCACTGGGCTGGGCAGGGAGTGTAACGGTCTCCTGGGGTCCTTGGGAAAGCACTGGGCTGGGCAGGGAGTGCAGAGGAGGTTTCCTGCGGGCCATGGGAAAGCACTGGGCTGGGCAGGGAGTGCAGAGGAGGTCTCTGGGGGCCATGGCAAAGCACTGGGCTGGGCAGGGAGTCCAGTGAAGGTCTCCTGGGCGCCATGGCAGAGCACTGGGCTGGGCAGGGAGTGCAGAGGAGGTCTCCTGGGGGCCATGCGACACCACTGGGCTGGGCAGAGAGTATAGAGGAGGTCTCCTGGGTACCATGGGACAGCACTGGGCTGGGCAGGGAGTGCAGAGGAGGTCTCCTGGCGGCCATGGGACAGCACTAGGTAGGGCAGGGAGTGCAGAGGAGGTCTCCTGGGAGCCATGGGACAGCACTGGGCTGGGCAGGGAGTGCAGAGGAGGTCTCTGGGCGCATGCGACAGCACTGGGCTGGGCAGGTAGTGCAGATGAAGTTTCCAAATGAGCCATGGGAGAGCACTGAGCTGGGCAGGGAGTGCAGAGGAGGTCTCCTGAGGGCCATGGGACAGCACTGGGCTGTGCAGGGAGTACAAGGCAGGTCTCCTGGGGGCCATGCGACAGCAGTGGGCTGGGCAGGGAATGCAGAGGAGGTCTCCTGGGGGCCATGGGACAGCACTGGGCTGGGCAGGGAGTGCAGATGATGTCTCCAAATGAGCCATGGGAAAGCACTCGCTGGGCAGGAAGTGCAGAGGAGGTTTCCTGGGTGCCATGGGACAGCACTGTGCTGGGTAGGGAGTGCACAGAAGGTCACCTGGGCTTATTGGTCACCACTGTGCTTCGTAGAGAGTGCAGAAAAGGTCTCCTGGGGGTCATGGGTCACCACTGGGCTGGGCACAGAGTGCAAAGAAGGTAACCTGTGGTCATGGGTCACCACTGGGCTGGGTAGAGAGTGCACAGAAGGTCTTCTGGGGGCCATAAGACAGCACTGGGCTGGGCAGGGAGTGCACAGAAGGTCACCTGGGGTCATGGGTCACCACTTGGCTGGGCAGGGAGTGCAGGGGAGGTCTCTTGGGGGCCATGAGTCATCACTGGGCTGGGCAGGGAGTGCAGAGGAGGTCTCCTGGGGGCCATGGCATAGCACTGGGCTGGGCAGAGAGTACAGAGGAGATCTCCTGGGGGCCATGGGACAGCACTGGGTGGGCTGTGAGTTCAGAGGAGGTCTCTAAATGAGCCATGGGACAGCACTGCGCTGGGCAGGGAGTGCACAGAAGGTCACCTGGGGTCATGGGTCACCACTGGGCTGGGTAGGGAGTTCAGAGGTGGTCTCCAAATGAGCCATGGGACAGCAGTGGGCTGGGCAGGGAGTGCAGAGGAGGTCTCCTGGGCGCCATGGGACAGCACTGGGCAGGGCACAGAGTACAGAGGAGGTCTCTTGGGGGCCATGGTACAGCACTGGGGTGGGCAGGGAGTGCCGAGGAGGTCTCTTGGCGGCCATGGGGCAGCACTGGGCTGGGCCGGGAGTGCAGAGTAGGTCTTTTGGGGGCCATGGGACATCAGTGGTCTAGGCAGGTAGTGCCGAGGAGGTCTCCTGGGGGCCATGGGACAGCACTGGGCTGGTCAGGGAGTGCAGAGGAGGTCTCCTGTTGGACATGTGACATCACTGGGCTGGGCAGGGATTGTACAGAAGGTCACCTGGGTTTATGGGTCACCACTGGGCTGGGTAGAGAGTGCAGAGAAGGTCTCCTGGGGGCCATGGGTCACCACTGGGCTGAGCAGGGAGTCTAACGGTCTCCTGGGGGCCATGGGAAAGCACTGGGCTGGGCAGGGAGTGCAGAGGAGGTCTCCTGGGCGCCATGGGACAGCACTGGGCAGGGCAGAGAGTACAGAGGAGATCTCTTGGGGGCCATGGTACAGCACTGGGGTGGGCAGGGAGTGCTGAGGAGGTCTCTTGGCGGCCATGGGGCAGCACTGGGCTGGGCCGGGAGTACAGTGGAGGTCTTTTGGGGGCCATGGGACAGCAGTGGGCTGGGCAGCGAGTGCCGAGGTCTCCTGGGCGCCATGGGACAGCACTGGGCTGGTCAGGGAGTGCAGAATAGGTATCCTGTGGGACATGTGACAGCACTGGGCTGGGCAGGGAGTACAGAGGAGTTATCCTGGGGGCCATGGAACAGCACTGGGCTGGGCAGAGAGTGCAGAGGAGGACTCCTGGCGGCCATGGGACAGCACTGGTCTGGGCAGGGAGTGCAGAGGAGGTTTCCAAATTAGCCATGGGACAGCACTGGCCTGGGCACGGAGTTCAGAGGAGGTCTCCTGGGGGCCCGTGACAGCACTGGGCTGTGCAGGGAATACGAGGCAGGTCTCCTGGGGGCCATGGGGCAGCAGTGGGCTGGGCAGGGAGTGCAGAGGAGGTCGCCTGTGGGCCATGGGACAGCACTTGGCTGAGCAGAGAGTACAGAGGCTGTGTCCTGGGGACCACGGGACAGCACTGGGCTGGGCAGGGAGTAGAAGGCAGGTCTCCTGGGGGCCATGGGACAGCGCTGGGCTGTGCAGGGTGTTCAGAGGGGGTCTCTAAATGAGCCATGGGAAAGCCCTGGGCTGGGCAGGGAGTGCAGAGGAGGTGTCCTGGGGGCCATTGGACAGCAGTGTGCTGGGCAGGGAGTGCACAGAATGTCACCTGGGCTTACTGGTCACCACTGGGCTTCGTAGAGAGTGCAGAGAAGGTCTCCTGGGGGTCATGGGTCACCACTGGGCTGGGCAGAGATTGCAAAGAAGGTAACCTGGGGTCATGGGTCACCACTGGGCTGGGTAGAGAGTGCAGAGATGGTCTCCTGGGGGCCATAAGACAGCACTGGGCTGGGCAGGGAGTGCACAGAAGGTCACCTGGGGTTATGGGTCACCACTTGGCTGGGCAGGGAGTGCAGAGGAGGTCTCTTAGGGGCCATGAGTCACCACTGGGCTGGGCTGGGAGTGCAGAGGAGGTCTCCTGTGGGCCATGGGACAGCACTGGGCTGGGCCGGGTGTACAAGGCAGGTCTCCTGGGGGCCATGGGACAGCACTAGGATGGGCAGGAAGTGCAGAAGAGGTCTCCTGGGGGCCATGGGACAGCACTGGTCTGGGCAGAGAGTACAGAAGAGATCTCCTGGGGGCCATGGGACAGCACTGGGCTGGGCAGTGAGTGCAGAGGAGGTCTCTAAATGAGCCATGGGACAGCACTGCTCTGGGCAGGGAGTGCACAGAAGGTCACTTGGGGTCATGGGTCACCACTGGACTGGGCAGGGTGTGCAGAGGAGGTCTCCTGGGGGCCATAGGACAGAACTGGGCTGGGCAGGGAGTGCAGAGGAGGTCTCCTGGGGGCCGTGGCACAGCATTGAGCTGTGCAGAGAGTCCAAGGAATTTCTCCTTGGTGCCATGGGACAGCCCTGGCCTGGGCAGTGAGTGCAGATGAGGTCTCCTGGTAGCCATGGGACAGAACTGGTCTGAGCAGAGAGTACACAGGTGGTGTCCTGGGGGCCAGGGGACAGCACTGGGCTCGGCAGGGTGTAGAAGGCAGATCTCCTGGGGGCCATGGGACAGCGCTGGGATGGGCAGGGAGTGCAGAGGAGGTCTTCTGGAGGCCATGGGACAGCACTGGGCAGGGCAGGGAGTACAAGGCAGGTCTCCTGGGGGAAATGGGACAGCACTGGGCTGGGCAGTGAGTACAGAGGAGGTCTTCGGGGGGTCATGGGTCACTACTGGCCTGGGCAGAGAGTGCACAGAAGGTCACCTGGGGTCATGGGTCACCACTGTGCTGGGTAGAGAATGCAGAGAAGGTCTTCTGCGGGCCATGGGTCACCACTGGGCTGAGCAGGGAGTGTAACGTCTCCTGCGGGCCATGGGAAAGCACTGGGCTGGGCAGGGAGTGCAGAGGAGGTTTCCTGGGGGCCATGGGACAGCACTGGGCTGGGCAGGGAGTGCAGAGGAGGTTTCCTGGGGGTCATGGGTCACCAATTGGCTGGCAGAGTGTGCACCGAAGGTCACCTGGGGTCATGGGTCACCACTGGTGTGGGTAGGGAGTGCAGAGGAGGTCTCATGGGGGCCATGGTACAGTACTGGGCTGGGCAGGGAGTACAAGGCAGGTCTCCGGCGTGCCATGGGACAGCGCTGGGATGGGCAGGGAGTGCAGAGGAGGTCTCTGGGGGCCATGGCAAAGCAGTGCGCTGGGCAGGGAGTCCAGTGAAGGTCTCCTGGGCGCCATGGCACAGCACTGGGCAGGGCAGGGAGTCCAGAGGACGTCTCTTGGGGGCCATGGTACAGCACTGGGGTGCGCAGGGAGTGCCGAGGAGGTCTCTTGGGGGCCATGGGACATCAGTGGTCTGGGCAGGGAATGCCGAGGGGGTCTCCTGGGTGCCATGGGACAGCACTGGGCTGGGCAGGGATTGTACAGAAGGTCACCTGGGTTCATGGGTCACCACTGGGCTGGGTAGAGAGTGCAGAGAAGGTCTCCTGGGGACGTGGGTCACCACTGGGCTGAGCAGAGAGTGCACAGAAGGTCATTGGTGTCATGGGTCACTACTGGGCAGGGTATAGGGTGCAGAGAAGGTCTCCTGGGGGCCATAGGACAGCGCTGGGTTGGGCAGGGAGTGCAGAGGAGGTCTCCTGGGGGGCATGAGACAGCACTGTGCTTGGCACGGCGTGCAGAGGAGGTTCATGGGGGCCATGGGACAGCACTGGGCTGGCCAGGGAGTACAATGCAGGTCTCCTGGGGGCCATGGGACAGCGCTGGGTTGGACAGGGAGTGCAGAGCAGGTCTCCTGGGGGGCATGGAACAGCACTGGGCTTGGCAGGGAGTGCAGAGGAGGTTCATGGGGGCCATGGGACAGCACTGGGCTGGCCAGGGAGTACAAGGCAGGTTTCCTGGGGGCCATGGGACTGCGCTGGGTAGGCAGGGAGTGCAGAGGAGGTCTCCTGGGAGTCATGGGACGGCACTGAGCTGGGCAGAGTGTACAGAGGTGGTCTCCTGGGGGCCATGGGACAGCTCTGGTCTTGGCAGGGAGTGCCGAGGAGGTTTCCAAATGAGCCCTGGGACAGCACTGGGCTGGTCACGGAGTGCAGAGGAGGTCTCATGGGGGCCATGGGAGAGCACTGGGCTGTGCAGGGAGTACAAGGCAGGTCTCCTGGGGGCCATGGGGCAGCAGTGGGCTGGGCAAGGAGTGCAGAGGTGGTCTCCTGGTTGCCATGGTACAGCACTGGGCTGAGCAGAGAGTACAGAGGCTGTGTCCTGGGGACCACGGGACAGCACTGGGCTGGGCAGGGAGTAGAAGGCAGGTCTCCTGGGGGCCATGGGACAGCGCTGGGCTGGGCAGGGAGTGCAGAGGAGGTCTCCAAATGAGCCATGGGAAATCTCTGGGCTGGGTAGGGAGTGCAGAGGAGGTGTCCTGGGGGCCATGGGACAGCACTGGGCTTGGCAGGGAGTGCACAGAAGGTCACCTGGGCTTATTGTTCACCACTGGGCTTGGTAGAGAGTGCAGAGAAGGTCTCCTGGGGGTCATGCATCACCCCTGGGCTGGGCACAGGGTGCAAAGAATGTAACCTGGGGTCATGGGTCACTACTATGCTGGGTAGAGAGTGCACAGAAGGTCTTCTGCGGGCCGTAAGACAGCACTGGCCTGGGCAGGGAGTTCACAGAAGATCACCTAGGGTCATGGGTCACCACTTGGCTGGGCAGGGAGTGCAGAGGAGTTCTTCTGGGGGCCATGGGACAGAACTGGTCTGAGCAGAGAGTACAGAGGCGGTGTCCTGGGGGCCATGGGACAGCACTGGGCTCGGCAGGGAGTAGAAGGCAGATCTCCTGGGTGCCATGGGACAGCGCTGGAATGGGCAGGGAGTGCAGAGGAGGTCTTCTGGAGGCCATGGGACAGCACTGGGCTGGGCAGGGAGTACAAGGCCGGTCTCCTGGGGGAAATGGGACAGCACTGGCCTGGCAGTGAGTACAGAGGAGGCCTTCTGGGGGTCATGGGTCACCACTGGGCTGGGCAGAGAGTGCACAGAAGGTCACCTGGGGTCATGGGTCACCACTGTGCTGGGTAGAGAATGCAGAGAAGGTCTTCTGGGGGCCATGGGTCACCACTGGGCTGAGCAGGGAGTGTAACGGTCTCCTGGGGGCCATGGCAAAGCACTGGGCTGGGCAGGGAGTGCAGAGGAGGTTTCCTGGGGGCCATGGGACAGCACTGTGCTGGGCAGGGAGTGCAGAGGAGGTCTCCAAATGAGCCATGGGAAATCTCTGGGCTGGGGAGGGAGTGCAGAGGAGGTGTCCTGGGGGCAATGGGACAGCACTGTGCTGGGCAGGGAGTGCACAGAAGGTCACCAGGGTTACTGTTCACCACTGGGCTTGGTAGAGAGTGCAGAGAAGGACTCCTGGGGGTCATGGGTCACCACTGGGCTGGGCAGAGAGTGCAAAGACGGTAACCTGGGGTCATTGGTCACCACTGGGCTGGGTAGAGAGTGCAGAGATGGTCTCCTGGGGGCCATAAGACAGCACTGGACTGGTCAGTGAGTGCACAGAAGGTCACCTGGTGTCATGGGTCACCCTTTGGCTATGCAGTGAGTGCAGAGGAGGTCTCCTTGGGGCCATGAGTCATCACTGGGCTTTGCAGGGAGTGCAGAGGAGGTCTCCTGTGGGCCATGGGACAGCACTGGGCTGGGCAAGGTGTACAAGGCAGGTCTCCTGGGGGCCATGGGACAGCGCTAGGATGGGCAGGAAGTGCAGAAGAGGTCTCCTGGGGGCCATGGGAAAGCACTGGTCTGGGCAGGGAGTGCAGAGGAGGTTTCCTGGGAGCCATGGGACAGCACTGGGCTGGGCAGGGAGTGCAGAGGAGGTCTCCTGGGGGTCATGGGTCACCAATTGGCTGGGCAGAGTGTGCACAGCAGGTCACCTGGGGTCATGGGTCACCACCTGTGTGGGTAGGGAGTGCAGAGGAGGTCTCCTGGGGGCCATGGTACAGCACTGGGCTGGGCAGGGAGTACAAGGCAGGTCTCCTGCGTGCCATGGGACAGCGCTGGGTTGGGCAGGGAGTGCAGAGGAGGTCTCTGGGGGCCATGGCAAAGCAGTGGGCTGGGCAGGGAGTCCAGTAAAGGTCTCCTGGGCGCCATGGCACAGCACTGGGCAGGGCAGGGAGTACAGAGGAGGTCTCTTGGGGGCCATGGTACAGCACTGGGGTGGGCAGGGAGTGCCGAGGAGGTCTCTTGGCGGCCATGGGGCAGCACTGGGCTGGGCCGGGAGTACAGAGGAGGTCTTTTGGGGGCCATGGGACATCAGTGGTCTGGGCAGGGAGTGCCGAGGAGGTCTCCTGGAGGCCATGGGACAGCACTGGGCTGGGCAGGGATTGTACAGAAGGTCACCTGGGTTCATCGGTCACCACTGGGCTGGGTAGAGAGTGCAGAGAAGGTCTCCTGGGGACGTGGGTCACCACTGGGCTGAGCAGAGAGTGCACAGAAGGTCATTGGTGTCATGGGTCACTACTGAGTTGGGTATAGAGTGCAGAGAAGGTCTCCTGGGGGCCATAGGACAGCGCTGGGTTGGGCAGGGAGTGCAGAGGAGGTCTCCTGGGGGGCATGAGAGAGCATTTGCTTGGCACGGCGTGCAGAGGAGGTTCATGGGGGCCATGGGACAGCACTGGGCTGGCCAGGGAGTACAATGCAGGTCTCCTGGGGGCCATGAGACAGCGCTGGGTTGGGCAGGGAGTGCAGAGGAGGTCTCCTGGGGGGCATGGGACAGCACTGGTCTTGGCAGGGAGTGCAGAGGAGGTTCATGGGGGCCATGGGACAGCACTGGGCTGGCCAGGGAGTACAAGGCAGGTCTCCTGGGGGCCATGGGACTGCGCTGGGTAGGCAGGGAGTGCAGAGGAGGTCTCCTGGGAGTCATGGGACGGCACTGAGCTGGGCAGAGTGTACAGAGGTGGTCTCCTGGGGGCCATGGGACAGCTCTGGTCTCTGCTAGGAGTGCAGAGGAAGTTTCCAAATGATCCCTGGGACAGCACTGGGCTGGGCACGGAGTGCAGAGGAGGTCTCATGGGGGCCATGGGACAGCACTGGGCTGTGCAGGGAGTACAAGGCAGGTCTCCTGGGGGCCATGGGGCAGTAGTGGGCTGGGCAAGGAGTGCAGAGGAGGTCTCCAGTGGTCCATGGGACAGCACTGGGCTGAGCAGAGAGTACAGAGGCTGTGTCCTGGGGACCACGGGACAGCACTGGGCTGGGCAGGGAGTAGAAGGCAGGTCTCCTGGGGGCCATGGGACAGCGCTGGGCTGGGCAGGGAGTGCAGAGGAGGTCTCCAAATGAGCCATGGGAAATCTCTGGGCTGGGTAGGGAGTGCAGAGGAGGTGTCCTGGGGGCCATGGGACAGCACTGGGCTGGGCAGGGAGTGCACAGAAGGTCACCTGGGCTTATTGTTCACCACTGGGCTTGGTAGAGAGTGTACAGAAGGTCTCCTGGGGGTCATGCATCACCCCTGAGCTGGGCACAGGGTGCAAAGAAGGTAACCTGGGGTCATGGGTCACCACTGGGCTGGGTAGAGAGTGCACAGAAGGTCTTCTGCGGGCCGTAAGACAGCACTGGGCTGGGCAGGGAGTTCACAGAAGATCACCTGGGGTCATGGGTCACCACTTGGCTTGGCAGGGAGTGCAGAGGAGTTCTTCTGGGGGCCATGAGTCAGCACTGGGCTGGGCAGGGAGTGCAGAGGAGGTCTCCTGGGGGTCATGGGACAGCACTGGTCTGGGCAGAGAGTACAGAGGAGATCTCCTGGGGGCCATGGGACAGCACTGGGCTGGGCAGTTTGTGCATGGGGGGTCTCCAAATGAGCCATAGGACAGCACTGCGCTGGGCAGGGAGTGCACAGAAGGTCACCTGGTGTCATGGGTCACCACTGGGCTGGGCAAGGAGTGCAGAGGAGGTCTCAAGGGGGTCATGGGACAGAACTGGTCTGGGCAGGTAGTGCAGACGAGGTCTCCTGGGGGCCGTGGGACAGCACTGGGCTGTGTAGGGAGTACAAGGTACATCTCCTGGGGTCATGGGGCAGCAGTGGGCTGGGCAGGGAGTGCAGAGGAGGTCGCCTGTGGGCCATGGGACAGCACTGGGCTGAGCAGAGAGTACAGAGGCTGTGTCCTGGGGACCACGGGACAGCACTGGGCTGGGCAGGGAATAGAAGGCAGGTCTCCTGGGGGCCATGGGAAAGCGCTGGGCTGTGCAGGGTGTTCAGAGGGGGTCTCTAAATGAGCCATGGGAAAGCCCTGGGCTGGGCAGGGAGTGCAGAGGAGGTGTCCTGGGGGCCATGGGACAGCAGTGTGCTGGGCAGGGAGTGCACAGAATGTCACCTGGGCTTACTGGTCACCACTGGGCTTCGTAGAGAGTGCAGAGAAGGTCTCCTGGGGGTCATGGGTCACCACTGGGCTGGGCAGAGATTGCAAAGAAGGTAACCTGGGGTCATGGGTCACCACTGGGCTGGGTAGAGAGTGCAGAGATGGTCTCCTGGGGGCCATAAGACAGCACTGGGCTGGGCAGGGAGTGCACAGAAGGTCACCTGGGGTTATGGGTCACCACTTGGCTGGGCAGGGAGTGCAGAGGAGGTCTCTTAGGGGCCATGAGTCACCACTGGGCTGCGCTGGGAGTGCAGAGGAGGTCTCCTGTGGGCCCTGGGACAGCACTGGGCTGGGCCGGGATTACAAGGCAGGTCTCCTGAGTGCCATGGGACAGCGCTGGGATGGGCAGGGAGTGCACAGGAGGTCTCTGGGGGCCATGGCAAAGCAGGGGCCTGGGCAGGGAGTCCAGTGAAGGTCTCCTGGGCGCCATGGCACAGCACTGGGCAGGGCAGGGAGTACAGAGGAGGTCTCTTGGGGGCCATGGTACAGCACTGGGTGGGCAGGGAGTGCCGAGGAGGTCTCTTGGCGGCCATGGGGCAGCACTGGGCTGGGCTGGCAGTACAGAGGAGGTCTTTTGGGGGCCATGGGACATCAGTGGTCTGGGCAGGGAGTGCCGAGGAGGTCTCCTGGGGGCCATGGGACAGCACTGGGCTGGGCAGGGATTGTACAGAAGGTCCCCTGGGTTCATGGGTCACCACTGGGCTGGGTAGAGAGTGCAGAGAAGGTCTCCTGGGGACGTGGGTCAACACTGGACTGAGCAGAGAGTGCACAGAAGGTCATTGGTGTCATGGGTCACTACTGGGCATGGTATAGGGTGCAGAGAAGGTCTCCTGGGGGCCATTGGACAGCGCTGGGTTTGGCAGGGAGTGCAGAGGAGGTCTCCTGGGGGGCATGAGACAGCACTGTGCTTGGCACGGCGTGCAGAGGAGGTTCATGGGGGCCATGGGACAGCACTGGGCTGGCCAGGGAGTACAATGCAGGTCTCCTGGGGGCCATGGGACAGCGCTGGGTTGGGCAGGGAGTGCAGAGGAGGTCTCCTGGGGGGCATGGGACAGCACTGGGCTTGGCAGGGAGTGCAGAGGAGGTTCATGGGGGCCAAGGGACAGCACTGGACTGGCCAGGGAGTACAAGGCAGGTCTCCTGGGGTCATGGGGCAGCAGTGGGCTAGGCAGGGAGTGCAGTGCAGGTCGCCTGGGGGCCATGGGACAGCACTGGGCTGAGCAGAGAGTACAGAGGCTGTGTACTGGGGACCACGGGACAGCACTGGGCTGGGCAGGGAGTAGAAGGCAGGTCTCCTGGGGACCATGGGACAGCTCTGGTCTGGGCAGGGAGTGCAGAGGAGGTTTCCAAATGAGCCCTGGGACAGCACTGGGCTGGGCACGGAGTGCAGAGGAGGTCTCATGGGGGCCATGGGACAGCACTGGTTTGTGCAGGGAGTACAAGGCAGGTCTCCTGGGGGCCATGGGGCAGCAGTGGCCTGGGCAAGGAGTGCAGAGTAGGAATCCTGGCGTCCATGGGACAGCACTGGGCTGAGCAGAGAGTACAGAGGCTGTGTCCTGGGGACCACGGGACAGCACTGGGCTGGGCAGGGAGTAGAAGGCAGGTCTCCTGGGGGCCATGGGACAGCGCTGGGCTGGGCAGGGAGTGCAGAGCAGGTCTCCAAATGAGCCATGGGAAATCTCTGGCCTGGGCAGGGAGTGCAGAGGAGGTGTCCTGGGGGCCATGGGACAGCACTGGGCTGGGCAGGGAGTGCACAGAAGGTCTTCTGCGGGCCATTAGACAGCACTGGGCTGGGCAGGGAGTTCTCAGAAGATCACCTGGGGTCATGGGTCACCACTTGGCTGGGCAGGGAGTGCAGAGGAGTTCTTCTGGGGGCCATGAGTCAGCACTGGGCTGGGCAGGGAGTGCAGAGGAGGTCTCCTGGGGGCCATGGGACAGCACTGGGCTGGGCAGGGTGTACAAGGCAGTTCTCCTGGGGGCGATGGGACCGCGCTGGGATGGGCAGGAAGTGTAGAAGAGGTCTCCTGGGGGCCATGGGACAGCACTGGTCTGGGCAGAGAGTACAGAGGAGATCTCCTGGTTGCCATGGGACAGCACTGGGCTGGGCAGTGTGTGCATGGCGGGGTCTCCAAATGAGCCATGGGACAGCACTGCGCTGGGCAGGGAGTGCACAGAAGATCACCTGGTGTCATGGGTCACCACTGGGCTGGGCAAGGAGTGCAGAGGAGGTCTCAAGGGGGCCATGGGACAGAACTGGGCTGGGCAGGTAGTGCAGACGAGGTCTCCTGGGTGCCGTGGGACAGCACTGGGCTGTGCAGGGAGTACAAGGCACGTCTCCTGGGGTCATGGGGCAGCAGTGGGCTAGGCAGGGAGTGCAGAGCAGGTCGCCTGGGGGCTATGGGACAGCACTGGGCTGAGCAGAGAGTACAGAGGCTGTGTCCTGGGCACCACGGGACAGCACTGGGCTTGGCAGGGAGTAGAAGGCAGGTCTCCTGGGGGCCATGGGACAGCGCTGGGCTGTGCAGGGAGTTCAGATGGGGTCTCTAAATGAGCCATGGGAAAGCCCTGGGCTGGGCAGGGAGTGCAGAGGAGGTGTCCTGGGGGCCATGGGACAGCAGTGTGCTGGGCAGGGAGTGCACAGAATGTCACCTGGGCTTACTGGTCACCACTGGGCTTGGTAGAGAGTGCAGAGAAGGTCTCCTGGGGACATGGGTCACCACTTGGCTGAGCAGAGAGTGCACAGAAAGTCATTGGTGTCATGGGTCACTACTGGGCTGGGTAGAGAGTGCAGAAAAGGTCTTCTGGTAGGGCAGGGAGTGCAGAGGACGTCTCCTGGGGGGCATGGGACAGCACTGGTCTGGGCACAGAGTGCAGAGGAGGTCTCCTGGGGGCCATGGAACAGCACTGGGCTGTGCAGGGAGTACAACGATGGTCTCCTGGGGGCCATGGGGCAGCAGTGGGCTAGCCACGGAGTGCAGAGGAGGTCGCCTGGGGGCCATGGGACAGCACTGGGCTGAGCAGCGAGTACAGAGGCTGTGTCCTGGGGACCACAGGACAGCACTGGGCTTGGCAGTGAGTAGAAGGCAGGTCTCCTGGGGGCCATGGGACAGCGCTGGGCTGGGCAGGGAGTGCAGAGGAGGTCTCCAAATGAGCCATGTGGAATCCCTGGGATGGGCAGGGAGTGCAGAGGAGGTGTCCTGGGGGCCATGGGACAGCACTGTGCTGGGCAGGGAGTGCACAGAAGGTCACCTGGGCTTATTGGTCACCACTGGGCTTGGTAGAGAGTGCAGAGAAGGTCTCCTGGGGGTCATGGGTCATCACTGGGCTGGGCAGAGAGTGCAAAGAAGGTAACCTGGGGTCATGGGTCACCACTGGGCTGGCTAGAGAGTGCAGAGAAGGTCTCCTGGGGGCCATAAGACAGCACTGGGCTGGGCAGGGAGTGCACAGAAGGTCACCTGGTGTCATGGGTCACCACTTGGCTGGGCAGGGAGTGCAGAGGAGGTCTCCTGGGGGCCATGAGTCATCACTGGGCTGGGTAGGGAGTGCAGAGGAGGTCTCCTGTGGGCCATGGGTCAGCACTGGGCTGGGCAGGGTGTACAAGGCAGGTCTCCTGGGGGCAATGGGACAGCACTAGGATGGGCAGGAAGTGCAGAAGAGGTCTCCTGGGGGCCATGGGACAGCACTGGTCTGGGCAGAGAGTACAGAGGAGATCTCCTGGGGGCCATGGGACAGCACTGGGCTGGGCAGTGAGTGCACAGGAGGTCTCTATATGAGCCATGGGACAGCACTGTGCTGGGCAGGGAGTGCACAGAAGGTCACCTGGGGTCATGGGTCACCACTGGGCTGGGCAGGGAGTGCAGAGGAGGTCTCCTGGGGGCCATAGGACAGAACTGGGCTGGGCAGGGAGTGCAGAGGAGGTCTCCTGGGGGTCGTGGGACAACACTGGGGTGTGCAGAGAGTACAAGGCAGGTCTCCTGGGTGACATGGGACAGCAGTGGTCTGGTCAGGGAGTGCAGAGGAGCTCTCCTGGTAGCCATGGGACAGAACTTGTCTGAGCAGAGAGTACAGAGGCGGTGTCCTGGGGGCCATGGGACAGCACTGGGGTAGGCACGGAGTACAATGCAGATCTCCTTGGAGCCATGGGACAGCGCTGGGATGGGCAGGGAGTACAAGGCAGGTCTCCTGCAGGAAATGGGACAGCACTGGGCTGGGCAGAGAGTACAGAGGCGGTCTTCTGGGGGTCATGGGTCACCACTGGGCTGGGCAGAGAGTGCATAGAAGGTCACCTGGGGTCATGGGTCACCACTGTGCTGGGTAGAGAATGCAGAGAAGGTCTCCTGGGGGCCATGGGTCACCACTGGGCTGGGCAGGGAGTGTAACGGTCTCCTGGGGGCCATGGGAAAGCACTGGGCTGGGCAGGGAATGGAGAGGAGGTTTCCTGGGGGCCATGGGAAAGCACTGGGCTGGGCAGGGAGTGCACAGAAGTTCACATGGAATCATGGGTCACCACTGGGCACGGCAGGGAGTGCAGAGGAAGTCTCCTGGGGGCAATGGGACCACACTGGGCTGGGCAGGGAGTGCAGAGGAGGTCTCCTGGGGGTCATGGGTCACCATTTGTCTGGGCAGAGTGTGCACAGAAGATCACCTGGGGTCATGGGTCACCACTGGTGTGGGTAGGGAGTGCAGAGGAGGTCTCCTGGGGGCTATGGTACAGCACTGGGCTGGGCAGGGAGTACAAGGCATGTCTGCTGTGTGCCATGGGACAGCGCTGGGATGGGCAGGGAGTGCAGAGGAGGTCTCTGGGGGCCATGGCAAAGCAGTGGGCTGGGCAGGGAGTCCAGTGAAGGTCTCCTGGGCGCCATGGCACAGCACTGGGCAGGGCAGGGATTCCAGAGGAGGTCTCTTGGGGGCCATGGTACAGCACTGGGGTGGGCAGGGAGTGCTGTGTAGGTCTCTTGGCGGCCATGGGGCAGCACTGGCAGGGCCGGGAGTACAGAGGAGGTCTTTTGGGGGCCATGGGACATCAGTGGTCTGGGCAGGGAGTGCCGAGGAGGTCTTCTGGGGGCCATGGGACAGCACTGGGCTGGGCAGGGATTGTACAGAAGGTCAACTGGGTTCATGGGTCACCACTGGGCTGGGTAGAGAGTGCAGAGAAGGTCTCCTGGGGATGTGGGTCCCCACTGGGCTGAGAAGAGAGTGCAAAGAAGGTCATTGGTGTCATGGGTCACTACTGGACTGGGTATAGAGTGCAGAGAAGGGCTCCTGGGGGCCATGGGACAGCGCTGGGTTGGGCAGGGAGTGCAGAGGAGGTCTCCTGGGGGGCATGGAACAGCACTGGGCTTAGCAGGGAGTGCAGAGGAGGTCTCATGGGGGCCATGGGACAGCACTGGGCTGGCCAGGGAGTACAAGGCAGGTGTCCTGGGGGCCATGGGACAGCGCTGGGTTGGGCAGGGAGTGCAGAGGAGGTCTCCTGGGGGGCATGGGACAGCACTGGGCTTAGCAGGGAGTGCAGAGGAGGTCTCATGGGGGCCATGGACAGCACTGGGCTGGCCAGGGAGTACAAGGCAGGTCTCCTGGGGTCCACGGGACAGCGCTGAGTTGGGCAGGGAGTGCAGAGGAGGTCTCCTGGGGGGCATGGGACAGCACTGGGCTTAGCAGGGAGTGCAGAGGAGGTCTCATGGGGGCCATGGGACAGCACTGGGCTTGCCAGGGAGTACAAGGCAGGTCTTCTGGGGGTCATTGGACAGCGCTGGTTTTGGCAGGGAGTTCAGAGGAGGTCTCCTGGGAGTCATGGGACTGTACTGAGCTGGGCAGAGTGTACTGAGGTGGTCTTCTGGGGGCAATGGCACAGCACTGGTCTGGGCAGGGAGTGCAGAGGAGGTTTCCAAATGAGCCATGGGACAGCACTGGGCTGGGCACGGAGTGCCGAGGAGGTCTCTGGGGGCCATGGGAGAGCACTGGGCTGTGCAGGGAGTACAAGGCAGGTCTCCTGGAGGCCACGGGGCAGCAGTGGGCTAGGCAGGGAGTGCAGAGGAGGTCGCCTGGGGGCCATGGGACAGCACTGGGCTGAGCAGAGAGTACAGAGGTTGTGTCCTGGGGACCACGGGGCAGCACTGGGCTGGGCAGGGTGTAGAAGGCAGGTCTCCTGGGGGCCATGGGACAGCGCTGGGCTGGGCAGGGAGTGCAGAGGACGTCTCCAAATGAGCCATGGGAAAGCCCTGGGCTGGGCAGGTAGTGCAGAGGAGGTGTCCTGGTGGCCATGGGACAGCACGTTGCTTGGCAGGGAGTGCACAGAAGGTCACCTGGGCTTATTGTTCACCATTGGGCTTGGTAGAGAGTGCAGGGAAGGTCTCCTGGGGGTCATGGGTCACCACTGGGCTGGGCAGAGAGTGCAAAGAAGGTAACCTGGGGTCATGGATCACCACTTGGCTGGCTAGAGAGTGCAGAGAAGGTCTCCTGGGGGCCATAAGACAGCACTGGGCTGAGCAGAGAGTGCATAGAAGGTCACCTGGGGTCATGGGTCACCACTTGACTGGGCAGGGAGTGCAGAGTAGGTCTCCTGGGGGCCATGGGTCACCACTGGGCTTGGCAGGGAGTGTAACGGTCTCCTGGGGGCCATGGGAAAGCACTGGGCTGGGCAGGGAGTGCAGAGGAGGTTTCTTGGGGGCCATGGGAAAGCACTGGGCTGGGCAGGGAGTGCACAGAAGGTCACCTGGAATCATGGGTCACCACTTGGCCGGGCAGGGAGTGCAGAGGAATCTCCTGGGAGCCATGGGACAGCACTGGGCTGTGCAGGGAGTGCAGAGGAGGTCTCCTGGCGGCCATGGGACAGCACTAGGTTGGGCAGGGAGTGCAGAGGAAGTCTCTTGGGGACCATGGGACAGCTCTGGGCTGGGCAGGGAGTGCAGAGGAGGTCTCTGGGGGCATGCGACAGCACTGGGCTGGGCAGGTAGTGCAGAGGAGGTCTCCAAATGAGCTATGGGACAGCACTGGGCTGGGCAGGGAGTGCACAAGAGGTTTCCTGGGCGCCATGGGACAGCACTGGGCAGGGCAGAGAGTACAGAGGAGTTCTCTTGGGGGCAGTGGTACAGCACTGGGTTGGGCAGGGAGTGCCGAGGAGGTCTCTTTGCGGCCATGGGGCAGCACTGGGCTGGGCCGGGAGTACAGAGGAGGTCTTTTGGGGGCCCTGGGACAGCAGTGGGCTGGGCAGTGAATGCCGAGGAGGTCTCCTGGGCGCCATGGGACAGCACTGGGCTGGTCAGGGAGTGCAGAGGAGGTATCCTGTGGGACATGTGACAGCACTGGGATGGGCAGGGAGTACAGAGGAGGTCTCCTAGGGGCCATGGAACAGCACTGGGGTGGGCAGAGAGTGCAGAGGAGGTCTCCTGGGGGGCATGGGACAGCACTGGTCTGGGTACGGAGTGCAGAGGAGGTCTCATGGGGGCCATGGGACAGCACTGGGCTGGGCAGGGAGTACAAGGCTGGTCTCCGGGGGGCCATGGGACAGCGCAGGGTTGGGCAGGGAGTGCAGAGGAGGTCTCCTGGCGGTCATGGTAGTGCACGGGGCTGGGCAGAGTGTACAAAGGTGATCTGCTGGGGGCTATTGGACAGCATTGGGGTGGGCAGAGAGTGCAGAGGAGGTCTCCTGGTAGCCATGGGATAGAACTGGTCTGAGCAGAGAGTACAGAGGCGGTGTCCTGGGGGCCATGGGACAGAACTGGGCTGGGCAGGGAGTAGAAGCCAGATCTCCTGGGGGCCATGGGACAGCCTGGAATGGGCAGGGAGTGCAGAGGAGGTCTCCTGGGGGCCATGGGACAGCAGTGGGCTGGGCAGCGAGTACAAGGCAGGTCTCCTGGGGGCCATGGGACAGGACTGGGCTGGGCAGAGAGTACAGACGAGGTCTCCTGGGGGTCATGGGTCACCAATGGGCTGGGCAGAGAGTACACAGAAGGTCACCTGGGGTCATAGGTCACCACTGTGCTGGGTAGAGAGTGCAGAGAAGGTCTCCTTGGGGCCATGGGTTACCACTGGGCTGGGCAGGGAGTGTAGCGTTCTCCTGGGGGCCATGGGAAAGCACTGGGCTGGGCAGGGAGTGCAGAGGATGTTTCTTGGGGGCCATGGGAAAGCACTGGGCTGGGCAGGGAGTGCACAGAAGGTCACCTGGAATCATGTTTCACCACTGGGCAGGGCAGGGAGTGCAGAGGGAGTCTCCTGGGGGCCATGGGACAGCACTGGGCTGGGCAGGGAGTGCAGAGGAGCTCTCCTGGCGGCCATGGAACAGCACTAGGTAGGGCAGGGAGTGCAGAGGAGGTCTCCTGGGCGCCATTGTACAGCTCTGGGCTTGGCAGGGAGTTCAGAGGAGGTCTTTGGGGGCATGCGACAGCACTGGGCTGGGCAGGTAGTGCAGAGGAGGTCTCCAATGAGCCATGGGACAGCACTGGGCTGGGCAGGGAGTGCAGAGGAGGTCTCCTGGGTGCCATGGGACAGCACTGGGCAGGGCAGAGAGTACAGAGGAGGTCTCTTGGGGGCCATGGTACAGCACTGGGGTGGGCAGGGAGTGCCGAGGAGGTCTCTTGGCGGCCATGGGACAGCACTGGGCTGGGCCGGGAGTACTTAGGAGGTCTTTTGGGGGCCATGGGACATCAGTGGGCTGGGCAGGGAGTGCCGAGGAGGTCTCCTGGGCGCCATGGGACAGCACAGGGCTGGTTAGGGAGTGCAGAGGAGGTATCCTGTGGTACATGTGACAACACTGGGCTGGGCAGGGATTGTACAGAAAGTCACCTGGGTTCATGGGTCACCACTGGGCTAGGTAGAGAGTGCAGAGAAGGTGCCCTGGGGACATGGGTCACCACTGGGCTGAGCAGAGAATGCACAGAAGGTCATTGGTGTCATGGGTCACTACTGGGCTGAGTAGAGAGTGCAGAGAAGGTCTTCTGGGGGCCATGGGACAGCGCTGGGTTGGGCAGTGAGTACAGAGGAGGTCTTCTGGGGGTCATGGCTCACCACTGGGCTGGGCAGAGAGTGCACAGAAGGTCACCTGGGGTCATGGGTCACCACTGTGCTGGGTAGAGAATGCACAGAAGGTCTCCTGGGGGCCATGGGTCACCACTGGGCTGAGCAGGGAGTGTAACGGTCTCCTGGGGGCCATGGGAAAGCACTGGGCTGGGCAGGGAGTGCAGAGGAGGTTTCCTGGTGTCCATGGGACAGCACTGGGCTGGGCAGGGAGTGCAGAGGAGGTCTCCTGGGGGTCATGGGTCACCAATTGGCTGGGCAGAGTGTGCACAGAAGGTCACCTGGGGTCATGGGTCACCACTGGTGTGGGTAGGGAGTGCAGAGGAGGTCTCCTGGGGGCCATGTTACAGCACTGGGCTGGGCAGGGAGTACAAGGCAGGTCTCCTGCGTGCCATGGGACAGCGCTGGGATGGGCAGGGAGTGCACAGGAGGTCTCTGGGGGCCATGGCAAAGCAGGGGGCTGGGCAGGGAGTCCAGTGAAGGTCTCCTGGGCGCCATGGCACAGCACTGGGCAGGGCAGGGAGTACAGAGGAGGTCTCTTGGGGGCCATGGTACAGCACTGGGTGGACAGGGAGTGCCGAGGAGGTCTCTTGGCGGCCATGGGGCAGCACTGGGCTGGGCTGGCAGTACAGAGGAGGTCTTTTGGGGGCCATGGGACATCAGTGGTCTGGGCAGGGAGTGCCGAGGAGATCTCCTGGGGGCCATGGGACAGCACTGGGCTGGGCAGGGATTGTACAGAAGGTCACCTGGGTTCATGGGTCAACACTAGGCTGGGTAGAGAGTGCAGAGAAGGTCTCCTGGGGACGTGGGTCACCACTGGGCTGAGCAGAGAGTGCACAGAAGGTCATTGGTGTCATGGGTCACTACTGTGCAGGGTATAGGGTGCAGAGAAGGTCTCCTGGGGGCCATAGGACAGCGCTGGGTTGGCAGGGAGTGCAGAGGAGGTCTCCTGGGGGGCATGAGACAGCATTGTGCTTGGCATGGCGTGCAGAGGAGGTTCATGGGGGCCATGGGACAGCACTGGGCTGGCCAGGGAGTACAATGCAGGTCTCCTGGGGGCCATGGGACAGCGCTGGGTTGGGCAGGGAGTGCAGAGGAGGTCTCCTGGGGGGCATGGGACAGCACTGGGCTTGGCAGGGAGTGCAGAGGAGGTTCATGGGGGCCATGGGACAGCACTTGGCTGGCCAGGGAGTACAAGGTAGGTCTCCTGGGGGCCATGGGACTGCGCTTGGTAGGCAGGGAGTGCAGAGGAGGTCTCCTGGGAGTCATGGGACGGCACTGAGCTGGGCAGAGTGTACAGAGGTGGTCTCCTGGGGGCCATGGGACAGCTCTGGTCTCTGCTAGGAGTGCAGAGGAGGTTTCCAAATGAGCCCTGGGACAGCACTGGGCTGGGCACGGAGTGCAGAGGCGGTCTCATGGGGGCCATGGGACAGCACTGGGCTGTGCAGGGAGTAGAAGGCAGGTCTCCTGGGGGCCATGGGGCAGTAGTGGGCTGGGCAAGGAGTGCAGAGGAGGTCTCCTGGGGTCCATGGGACAGCACTGGGCTGAGCAGAGAGTACAGAGGCTGTGTCCTGGGGACCACGGGACAGCACTGGGCTGGGCAGGGAGTAGAAGGCAGGTCTCCTGGGGGCCATGGGACAGCGCTGGCCTGGGCAGGGAGTGCAGAGGAGGTCTCCAAATGAGCCATGGGAAATCTCTGGGCTGGGTAGGGAGTGCAGAGGAGGTGTCCTGGTTGCCAATGGACAGCACTGGGCTGGGCATGGAGTGCACAGAAGGTCACCTGGGCTTATTGTTCACCACTGGGCTTGGTAGAGAGTGCAGAGAATGTCTCCTGGGGGTCATGCATCACCCCTGGGCTGGGCACAGGGTGCAAAGAAGGTAACCTGGGGTCATGGGTCACCACTGGGCAGGGTAGAGAGTGCACAGAAGGTCTTCTGCGGGCCGTAAGACAGCACTGGGCTGGGCAGGGAGTTCACAGAAGATCACCTGGGGTCATGGGTCACCACTTGGCTTGGCAGGGAGTTCAGAGGAGTACTTCTGGGGGCCATGAGTCAGCACTGGGCTGGGCAGGGAGTTCAGAGGAGGTCTCCTGGGGGCCATGGGACAGCACTGGGCTCGGCAGGGTGTACAAGGCAGTTCTCCTGGGGGCGATGGGACCGCGCTGGGATGGGCAGGAAGTGTAGAAGAGGTCTCCTGGGGGCCATGGGACAGCACTGGTCTGGGCAGAGAGTACAGAGGAGATCTCCTGGGGGCCATGGGACAGCACTGGGCTGGGCAGTTTGTGCATGGGGGTCTCCAAATGAGCCATGGGACAGCACTGCGCTGGGCAGGGAGTGCACAGAAGGTCACCTGGTTTCATGGGTCACCACTGGGCTGGGCAAGGAGTGCAGAGGAGGTCTCAAGGGGGCCATGGGACAGAACTGGTCTGGGCAGGTAGTGCAGACGAGGTCTCCTGGGGGCCATGGGACAGCACTGGGCTGTGCAGGGAGTACAAGGCACGTCTCCTGGGGTCATGGGGCAGCAGTGGGCTGGGCAGGGAGTGCAGAGGAGGTCGCCTTTGGGCCATGGGACAGCACTGGGCTGAGCAGAGAGTACAGAGGCTGTGTCCTGGGGACCACGGGACAGCACTTGGATGGGCAGGGAGTAGAAGGCAGGTCTCCTGGGGGCCTTGGGACAGCGCTGGGCTGTGCAGGGTGTTCAGAGGGGGTCTCTAAATGAGCCATGGGAAAGCCCTGGGCTGGGCAGGGAGTGCAGAGGAGGTGTCCTGGGGGCCATGGGACAGCAGTGTGCCTGGCAGGGAGTGCACAGAAGGTCACCTGGGCTTACTGGTCACCACTGGGCTTGGTAGAGAGTGCAGAGAAGGTCTCCTGGGCGTCATGGGTCACCACTGGGCTGGGCAGAGATTGCAAAGAAGGTAACCTGGGGTCATGGGTCACCACTGGGCTGGGTAGAGAGTGCAGAGATGGTCTCCTGGGGGCCATAAGACAGCACTGGGCTGGGCAGGGAGTGCACAGAAGGTCACCTGGGGTTATGGGTCACCACTTGGCTGGGCAGGGAGTGCAGAGGAGGTCTCTTAGGGGCCATGAGTCACCACTGGGCTGGGCTGGGAGTACAGAGGAGGTCTCCTGTGGGCCATGGGACAGCACTGGGCTGGGCCAGGTGTACAAGGCAGGTCTCCTGGGGGCCATGGGACAGCGCTAGGATGGGCAGGAAGTGCAGAAGAGGTCTCCTGGGGGCCATGGGACAGCACTGGTCTGGGCAGAGAGTACAGAGGAGATCTCCTGGGGGCCATGGGACAGCACTGGGCTGGGCAGTGAGTGCAGAGGAGGTCTCTAAATGAGCCATGGTTCAGCACTGCTCTGGCAGGGAGTTCACAGAAGGTCACCTGGGGTCATGGGTCACCACTGGACTGGGCAGGGAGTGCAGAGGAGGTCTCCTGGGGGCCATAGGACAGAACTGGGCTGGGCAGGGAGTGCAGAGGAGGTCTTCTGGAGGCCGTGGCACAGCACTGAGCTGTGCAGAGAGTACAAGGAATTTCTCTTTGGTGCCATGGGACAGCCCTGGCCTGGGTAGTGAGTGCAGATGAGGTCTCCTGGTAGCCATGGGACAGAACTGGTCTGAGCAGAGAGTACAGAGGTGGTGTCCTGGGGGCCAGGGGACAGCACTGGGCTCGGCAGGGAGTAGAAGGCAGATCTCCTGGGGGCCATGGGACAGCGCTGGGATGGGCAGGGAGTGCAGAGGAGGTCTTCTGGAGGCCATGGGACAGCACTGGGCTGGGCAGGGAGTACAAGGCAGGTCTCCTGGGGGAAATGGGACAGCACTGGGCTGGGCAGTGAGTACAGAGGAGGTCTTCTGGGGGTCATGGGTCACCACTGGGCTGGCCAGAGAGTGCACAGAAGGTCACCTGGGGTCATGGGTCACCACTGTGCTGGGTAGAGAATGCAGAGTAGGTCTCCTGGGGGCCGTGGGTCACCACTGGGCTGAGCAGGGAGTGTAACGGTCTCCTGGGGGCCATGGGAAAGCACTGGGCTGGGCAGCGAGTGCAGAGGAGGTTTCCTGGGGGCCATGGGACAGCACTGGGCTGGGCAGGGAGTGCAGAGGAGGTCTCCTGGGGGTCATGGGTCACCAATTGGCTGGGCAGAGTGTGCACAGAAGGTCTCCTGGGGTCATGGGTCACCACTGGTGTGGGTAGGGAGTGCAGAGGAGGTCTCCTGGGGGCCATGGTACAGCACTGGGTTGGGCAGGGTGTACAAGGCAGGTCTCCTGCGTGCCATGGGACAGCGCTGGGATGGGCAGGGAGTGCAGAGGAGGTCTCTGGGGGCCATGGCAAAGCAGTGGGCTGGGCAGGAGGTCCAGTGAAGGTCTCCTGGGCGCCATGGCACAGCACTGGGCAGGGCAGGGAGTACAGAGGAGGTCTCTTGGGGGCCATGGTACAGCACTGGGGTGGGCAGGGAGTGCCGAGGAGGTCTCCTGGGAGCCATGGGACAGCACTGGGCTGGTCAGGGAGTGCAAAGGAGGTATCCTGTGGGACATGTGACCGCACTGGAATGGGCAGGGAGTACAGAGGAGGTCTCCTAGGGGCCATGGAACAGCACTGGGGTGGGCAGAGAGTGCAGAGGAGGTCTCCTAGGGGGCATGGGACAGCACTGGTCTGGGTAGGGAGTGCAGAGGAGGTCTCATGGGGGCCATGGGACAGTAGTGGGCTGGGCAGGGAGTACAAGGCTGGTCTCCGGGGGGCCATGGGACAGCGCAGGGTTGGGCAGGGAGTGCAGAGGAGGTCTCCTGGCGGTCATGGTACTGCACGGGGCTGGGCAGAGTGTACAAAGGTGATCTGCTGGGGGCCATTGGACAGCACTGGGGTGGGCAGAGAGTGCAGAGGAGGTCTCCTGGTCTGAGCAGAGAGTACAGAGGCGGTGTCCTGGGGGCCATGGGACAGAACTGGGCTGGGCAGGGAGTAGAAGCCAGATCTCCTGGGGGCCATGGGACAGCGCTGGGATGGGCAGGGAGTGCAGAGGAGGTCTACTGGGGGCCATGGGACAGCAGTGGGCTGGGCAGCGAGTACAAGGCAGGTCTCCTGGGGGCCATGGGACAGGACTGGGCTGGGCAGAGAGTACAGAGGAGGTCTCCTGGGGGTCATGGGTCACCAATGGGCTGGGCAGAGAGTACACAGAAGGTCACCTGGGGTCATAGGTCACCACTGTGCTGGTTAGAGTGTGCAGAGAAGGTCTCCTTGGGGCCATGGCTTACCACTGGGCTGGGCAGGGAGTGTAGCGTTCTCCTGGGGGCCATGGGAAAGCACTGGGCTGGGCAGGGAGTGCAGAGGATGTTTCTTGGGGGCCATGGGAAAGCACTGGGCTGGGCAGGGAGTGCACAGAAGGTCACCTGGAATCATCTTTTACCACTGGGCAGGGCAGGGAGTGCAGAGGGAGTCTCCTGGGGGCCATGGGACAGCACTGGGCTTGGCAGGGAGTGCAGAGGAGGTCTCCTGGCGGCCATGGGACAGCACTAGGTAGGGCAGGGAGTGCAGAGGAGGTCTCCTGGGGGCCATTGTACAGCTCTGGGCTTGGCAGGGAGTGCAGAGGAGGTCTCTGGGGGCATGCGACAGCACTGGGCTGGGCAGGTAGTGCAGAGGAGGTCTCCAATGAGCCATGGGACAGCACTGGGCTGGGCAGGGAGTGCAGAGGAGGTCTCCTGGGTGCCATGGGACAGCACTGGGCAGGGCAGAGAGTACAGAGGAGTTCTCTTGGCGGCCATGGGACAGCACTGGGCTGGGCCGGGAGTACAGAGGAGGTCTTTTGGGGGCCATGGGACATCAGTGGGCTGGGCAGGGAGTGCCGAGGAGGTCTCCTGGGCGCCATGGGACAGCACAGTGCTGGTTAGGGAGTGCAGAGGAGGTATCCTGTGGTACATGTGACAACACTGGGCTGGGCAGGGATTGTACAGAAGGTCACCTGGGTTCATGGGTCACCACTGGGCTAGGTAGAGAATGCAGAGAAGGTGCCCTGGGGACATGGGTCACCACTGGGCTGAGCAGAGAATGCACAGAAGGTCATTGGTGTCATGGGTCACTACTGGGCTGAGTAGAGAGTGCAGAGAAGGTCTTCTGGGGCCATGGGACAGCGCTGGGTTGGGCAGTGAGTACAGAGGAGGTCTTCTGGGGGTCATGGCTCACCACTGGGCTGGGCAGAGAGTGCACAGAAGGTCACCTGGGGTCATGGGTCACCACTGTGCTGGGTAGAGAATGCACAGAAGGTCTCCTGGGGGCCATGGGTCACCACTGGGCTGAGCAGGGAGTGTAACGGTCTCCTGGGGGCCATGGGAAAGCACTGGGCTGGGCAGGGAGTGCAGAGGAGGTTTCCTGGTGTCCATGGGACAGCACTGGGCTGGGCAGGGAGTGCAGAGGAGGGTCTCCTGGGGGTCATGGGTCACCAATTGGCTGGGCAGAGTGTGCACAGAAGGTCACCTGGGGTCATGGGTCACCACTGGTGTGGGTAGGGAGTGCAGAGGAGGTCTCCTGGGGGCCATGTTACAGCACTGGGCTGGGCAGGGAGTACAAGGCAGGTCTCCTGCGTGCCATGGGACAGCGCTGGGATGGGCAGGGAGTGCACAGGAGGTCTCTGGGGGCCATGGCAAAGCAGGGGGCTGGGCAGGGAGTCCAGTGAAGGTCTCCTGGGCGCCATGGCACAGCACTGGGCAGGGCAGGGAGTACAGAGGAGGTCTCTTGGGGGCCATGGTACAGCACTGGGTGGGCAGGGAGTGCCGAGGAGGTCTCTTGGCGGCCATGGGGCAGCACTGGGCTGGGCTGGCAGTACAGAGGAGGTCTTTTGGGGGCCATGGGACATCAGTGGTCTGGGCAGGGAGTGCCGAGGAGGTCTCCTGGGGGCCATGGGACAGCACTGGGCTGGGCAGGGATTGTACAGAAGGTCACCTGGGTTCATGGGTCAACACTGGGCTGGGTAGAGAGTGCAGAGAAGGTCTCCTGGGGACGTGGGTCAACACTGGACTGAGCAGAGAGTGCACAGAAGGTCATTGTTGTCATGGGTCACTACTGGGCATGGTATGGGGTGCAGAGAAGGTCTCCTGGGGGCCATAGGACAGCGCTGGGTTTGGCAGGGAGTGCAGAGGAGGTCTCCTGGGGGGCATGAGACAGCACTGTGCTTGGCACGGCGTGCAGAGGAGGTTCATGGCGGCCATGGGACAGCACTGGGCTGGCCAGGGAGTACAAGGCAGGTCTCCTGGGGGCCATGGGACAGCGCTGGGTTGGGCAGGGAGTGCAGAGGAGGTCTCCTGGGGGGCATGGGACAGCACTGGGCTTGGCAGGGAGTGCAGAGGAGGATCATGGGGGCCAAGGGACAGCACTGGACTGGCCAGGGAGTACAAGGCAGGTCTCCTGGGGTCATGGGGCAGCAGTGGGGTAGGCAGGGAGTGCAGAGCAGGTCGCCTGGGGGCCATGGGACAGCACTGGGCTGAGCAGAGAGTACAGAGGCTGTGTACTGGGTACCACGGGACAGCACTGGGCTGGGCAGGGAATAGAAGGCAGGTCTCCTGGGGGCCATGGGACAGCTCTGGTCTGGGCAGGGAGTGCAGAGGAGGTTTCCAAGTGAGCCCTGGGACAGCACTGGGCTGGGCACGGAGTGCAGAGGAGGTCTCATGGGGGCCATGGGACAGCACTGGGCTGTGCAGGGAGTACAAGGCAGGTCTCCTGGGGGCCATGGGGCAGCAGTGGGCTGGGTAAGGAGTGCAGAGTAGGTCTCCTGGCGTCCATGGGACAGCACTGGGCTGAGCAGAGAGTACAGAGGCTGTGTCCTGGGGACCACGGGACAGCACTGGGCTGGGCAGGGAGTAGAAGGCAGGTCTCCTGGGGGCCATGGGACAGCGCTGGGCTGGGCAGGGAGTGCAGAGGAGGTCTCCAAATGAGCCATGGGAAATCTCTGGGCTGGGCAGGGAGTGCAGAGGAGGTGTCCTGGTTGCCAATGGACAGCACTGGGCTGGGCAGGGAGTGCACAGAAGGTCACCTGGTCTTATTGTTCACCACTGGGCTTGGTAGAGAGTGCAGAGAAGGTCTCCTGGGGGTCATGCATCACCCCTGGGCTTGGCACAGGGTGCAAAGAAGGTAACCTGGGGTCATGGGTCACCACTATGCTGGGTAGAGAGTGCACAGAAGGTCTTCTGCGGGCCGTAAGACAGCACTGGGCTGGGCAGGGAGTTCTCAGAAGATCACCTGGGGTCATGGGTCACCACTTGGCTGGGCAGGGAGTGCAGAGGAGTTCTTCTGGAGGCCATGAGTCAGTACTGGGCTGGGCAGGGAGTGCAGAGGATGTCTCCTGGGGGCCATGGGACAGCACTGGGCTGGGCAGGGTGTACAAGGCAGTTCTCCTGGGGGCGATGGGACCGCGCTGGGATGGGCAGGAAGTGTAGAAGAGGTCTCCTGGGCGCCATGGACAGTACTGGTCTGGGCAGGGAATACAGAGGAGATCTCCTCGGGGACATGGGACAGCACTGGGCTGGGCAGTGTGTGCATGGCGGGGTCTCCAAATGAGCCATGGGACAGCACTGCGCTGGGCAGGGAGTGCACAGAAGATCACCTGGTGTCATGGGTCACCACTGGGCTGGGCAAGGAGTGTAGAGGAGGTCTCAAGGGGGCCATGGTACAGAACTGGGCTGGGCAGGTAGTGCAGACGAGGTCTCCTGGGTGCCGTGGGACAGCACTGGGCTGTGCAGGGAGTACATGCACGTCTCCTGGGGTCATGGGGCAGCAGTGGGCTAGGCAGGGAGTGCAGAGCAGGTCGCCTGGGGGCCATGGGACAGCACTGGGCTGAGCAGAGAGTACAGAGGCTGTGTCCTGGGGACCACGGGGACAGCACTGGGCTTGGCAGGGAGTAGAAAGGCAGGTCTCCTGGGGGCCATGGGACAGCGCTGGGCTGTGCAGGGAGTTCAGATGTGGTCTCTAAATGAGCCATGGGAAAGTCCTGGGCTGGTCAGGGAGTGCAGAGGAGGTGTCCTGGGGGCCATGGGACAGCAGTGTGCTGGGCAGGGAGTGCACAGAAGGTCACCTGGGCTTATTGGTCACCACTGGTCTTGGTAGAGTGTGCAGAGAAGGGTCTCTTGGGGGTCATGGGTCACCACTGGGCTGCGCAGAGATTGCAAAGAAGGTAACCTGGGGTCATGGGTCACCACTGGGCTGGGTAGAGAGTGCAGAGATGGTCTCCTGGGGGCCATAAGACAGCACTGGGCTGGGCAGGGAGTGCACAGAAGGTCACCTAGGGTTATGGGTCACCACTTGGCTGGGCAGGGAGTGCAGAGGAGGTCTCTTAGGGGCCATGAGTCACCACTGGGCTGGGCTGGGAGTGCAGAGGAGGTCTCCTGTGGGCCATGGGACAGCACTGGGCTGGGCCGGGTGTACAATGCAGGTCTCCTGGGGGCCATGGGACAGCGCTAGGATGGGCAGGGAAGTGCAGAAGAGGTCTCCTGGGGGCTATGGGACAGCACTGGTCTGGGCAGAGAGTACAGAGGAGATCTCCTGGGGGCCATGGGACAGCACTGGGCTGGGCAGTGAGTGCAGAGGAGGTCTCTAAATGAGCCATGGGACAGCACTGCTCTGGGCAGGGAGTGCACAGAAGGTCACCTGGCGTCATGGGTCACCACTGGACTGGCAGGGAGTGCAGGGAGGTCTCCTGGGGGCCATAGGACAGCACTGGGCTTGGCAGGGAGTGCAGAGGAGGTTCATGGGGGCCATGGGACAGCACTGGGCTGGCCAGGGAGTACAAGGCAGGTCTCCTGGGGCCATGGGACTGCGCTGGTTAGGCAGGGATTGCAGAGGAGGTCTCCTGGGAGTCATGGGACGGCACTGAGCTGGGCAGAGTGTACAGAGGTGGTCTCCTGGTAGCCATGGGACAGAACTGGTCTGAGCAGAGAGTACAGAGGCGGTGTGTGGGGCCATGGGACAGCACTGGGCTCGGCAGGGAGTAGAAGGCAGATCTCCCTGGGTGCCATGGGACAGCGCTGGCATGGGCAGGGATTGCAGAGGAGGTCTTCTGGAGGCCATGGGACAGCACTGGGCTGGGCAGGGAGTACAAGGCAGGTCTCCTGGGGGAAATGGGACAGCACTGGGCTGGGCAGTGAGTACAGAGGAGGTCTTCTGGGGGTCATGGGTCACCACTGGGCTGGGCAGAGAGTGCACAGAAGGTCACCTGGGGTTATGGGTCACCACTGTGCTGGGTAGAGAATGCAGAGAAGGTCTCCTGGGGGCCATGGGTCACCACTGGGCTGAGCAGGGAGTGTAACGGTCTCCTGGGGGCCATGGGAAAGCACTGGGCTGGGCAGGGAGTGCAGAGGAGGTTTCCTGGGGGCCATGGGACAGCACTGGGCTGGGCAGGGAGTGCAGAGGTGGTCTCCTGGGGGTCATGCGTCACCAATTGGCTCTGCAGAGTGTGCACAGAAGCTCACCTGTGGTCATGGGTCACCACTGGTGTGGGTAGCGAGTGCAGAGGAGGTCTCCTGGGGGCCATGGTACAGCACTGGGTTGGGCAGGGAGTACAAGGCAGGTCTCCGGCGTGCCATGGGACAGCGCTGGGTTGGGCAGGGAGTGCAGAGGAGGTCTCTGGGGACCATGGAAAAGCAGTGGGCTGGGCAGGGAGTCCAGTGAAGGTCTCCTGGGCTCCATGGCACAGCACTGGGCAGGGCAGGGAGTACAGAGGAGGTCTCTTGGGGGCCATGGTACAGCACTGGGGTGGGCAGGGAGTGCCGAGGAGGTCTCTTGGCGGCCATGGGGCAGCACTGGGCTGGGCCGGGAGTACAGAGGAGGTCTTTTGGGGGCCATGGGACATCAGTGGTCTGGGCAGGGAGTGCCGACGAGGTCTCCTGGGGGCCATGGGACAGCACTGGGCTGGGCAGGGATTGTACAGAAGATCACCTGGGTTCATGGGTCACCACTGGGCTGGGTAGAGAGTGCAGAGAAGGTCTCCTGGGGACGTGGGTCACCACTGGGCTGAGCAGAGAGTGCACAGAAGGTCATTGGTGTCATGGGTCACTACTGGGCAGGGTATAGGGTGCAGAGAAGGTCTCCTGGGGGCCATAGGACAGCGCTGGGTTGGGCAGGGAGTGCAGAGGAGGTCTCCTGGGGCGCATGAGACAGCACTGTGCTTGGCACGGCGTGCAGAGGAGGTTCATGGGGGCCATGGGACAGCACTGGGCTGGCCAGGGAGTACAATGCAGGTCTCCTGGGGGCCATGGGACAGCGCTGGGTTGGGCAGGGAGTGCAGAGGAGGTCTCCTGAGGGGCATGGGACAGCACTGGGCTTGGCAGGGAGTGCAGAGGAGGTTCATGGGGGCCATGGGACAGCACTGGGCTGGCCAGGGAGTACAAGGCAGGTCTCCTGGGGGCCATGGGACAGCGCTGGGTAGGCAGGGAGTTCAGAGGAGGTCTCCTGGGAGTCATGGGACGGCACTGAGCTGGGCAGAGTGTACAGAGGTGGTCTCCTGGGGGCCATGGGACAGCTCTGGTCTGGGCAGGGAGTGCCAAGGAGGTTTCCAAATGAGCCCTGGGACAGCACTGGGCTGGGCACGGAGTGCAGAGGAGGTCTCATGGGGGCCATGGGACAGCACTGGGCTGTGCAGGGAGTACAAGGCAGGTCTCCTGGGTGCCATGGGGCCGCAGTGGGCTGGGCAAGGAGTGCAGAGGAGGTCTCCTGGGGTCCATGGGACAGCACTGGGATGAGCAGAGAGTACAGAGTCTGTGTCCTGGGGACCACGGGACAGCACTGGGCTGGGCAGGGAGTAGAAGGCAGGTCTCCTGGGGGCCATGGGACAGCGCTGGGCTGGGCAGGGAGTGCAGAGGAGGTCTCCAAATGAGCCATGGGAAATCTCTGGGCTGGGCAGGGAGTGCAGAGGAGGTGTCCTGGGGGCCATGGGACAGCACTGGGCTGGGCAGGGAGTGCACAGAAGGTCACCTGGGCATATTGTTCACCACTGGGCTTGGTAGAGAGTGCAGAGAAGGTCTCCTGGGGGTCATGCATCACCCCTGGGCTGGGCACAGGGTGCAAAGAAGGTAACCTGGGGTCATGGGTCACCACTGGGCTGGGTAGAGAGTGCACAGAATGTCTTCTGCGGGCCGTAAGACAGCACTGGGCTGGGCAGGGAGTTCACAGAAGATCACCTGGGGTCATGGGTCACCACTTGGCTGGGCAGGGAGTGCAGAGGAGTTCTTCTGGGGGCCATGGGACAGAACTGGTCTGAGAAGAGAGTACAGAGGCGGTGTCCTGGGGGCCATGGGACAGCACTGGGCTCCGCAGGGAGTACAAGGCAGGTCTCCTGGGGGCCATGGGACAGCGCTTCGATGGGCAGGAAGTGCAGAAGAGGTCTCCTGGGGGCCATGGGAAAGCACTGGGCTGGGCAGGGAGTGCAGAGGAGGTTTCCTGGGGGCCATGGGACAGCACTGGGGTGGGCAGGGAGTGCAGAGGAGGTCTCCTGGGGGTCATGGGTCACCAATTGGCTGGGCAGAGTGTGCACAGAAGGTCACCTGGGGTCATGGGTCACCACCTGTGTGGGTAGGGAGTGCAGAGGAGGTCTCCTGGGGGCCATGGTACAGCACTGGGCTGGGCAGGGAGTACAAGGCAGGTCTCCTGCGTGCCATGGGACAGCGCTGGGATGGGCAGGGAGTGCAGAGGAGGTCTCCTGTGGGTCATGGGACAGCACTGGGCTGGGCTAGGTGTACAAGTCAGGTCTCCTGGTGGCCATGGAACAGCGCTAGCATGGGCAGGAAGTGCAGAAGAGGTCTCCTGGGGGCCATGGGAAAGCACTGGGCTGGGCAGGGAGTGCAGAGGAGGTTTCCTGCTGGCCATGGGACAGCACTGGGGTGGGCAGGGAGTGCAGAGGAGGTCTCCTGGGGGTCATGGGTCACCAATTGGCTGGGCAGAGTGTGCACAGAAGGTCACCTGGGGTCATGGGTCACCACTGGTGTGGGTAGGGAGTGCAGAGGAGGTCTCCTGGGGGCCATGGTACAGCACTGGGTTGGGCAGGGAGTACAAGGCAGGTCTCCTGCGTGCCATGGGAGAGCGCTGGAATGGGCAGGGAGTGCAGAGGATGTCTCTGGGGGCCATGGCAAAGCAGTGGGCTGGGCAGGGAGTCCAGTGAAGGTCTGTGGGCGCCATGGCACAGCACTGGGCAGGGCAGGGAGTACAGAGGAGGTCTCTTGGGGGCCATGTAGAGAGTGCAGAGATGGTCTCCTGGGGGCCATAAGACAGCACGGGCTGGTCAGGGAGTGCACAGAAGGTCACCTGGTGTCATGGGTCACCCTTTGGCTGGGCAGTGAGTGCAGAGGAGGTCTCCTGGGGGCCATGAGTCATCACTGGGCTGTGCAGGGAGTGCAGAGGAGGTCTCCTGTGGGCAGGGAGTGCCGAGGAGGTCTCTTGGTGGCCATGGGGCAGCACTGGGCTGGGCCGGGAGTACAGAGGAGGTCTTTTGGGGGCCATGGGACATCAGTGGTCTTGGCAGGGAGTGCCGAGGAGGTCTCCTGGGGGCCATGGGACAGCACTGGGCTGGGCACGGATTGTACAGAAGGTCACTTGGGTTCATGGGTCACCACTGGGCTGGGTAGAGAGTGCAGAGAAGGTCTCCTGGGGACGTGGGTCACCACTGGGCTGAGCAGAGAGTGCACAGAAGGTCATTGGTGTCATGGGTCACTACTGGGATAGGTATAGAGTGCAGAGAAGGTCTCCTGGGGTCCATAGGACAGCGCTGGGTTGGGCAGGGAGTGCAGAGGAGGTCTCCTGGGGGCATGAGACAGCACTGTGCTTGGCACGGCGTGCAGAGGAGGTTCATGGGGGCCATGGGACAGCACTGGGCTGGCCAGGGATTACAATGCAGGTCTCCTGGGGGCCATGGGACAGCGCTGGGTTGGGCAGGGAGTGCAGAGGAGGTCTCCTGGGGGGCATGGGACAGCACTGGGCTTGGCAGGGAGTGCAGAGGAGGTTCATGGGGGCCATGGGACAGCACTGGGCTGGCCAGGGAGTACAAGGCAGGTCTCCTGGGGGCCATGGGACTGCGCTGGGTAGGCAGGGAGTGCAGAGGAGGTCTCCTGGGAGTCATGGGACGGCACTGAGCTGGGCAGAGTGTACAGAGGTGGTCTCCTGGGGGCCATGGGACAGCTCTGGTCTGGGCAGGGAGTGCAGAAGAGGTTTCCAAATGAGCCCTGGGACAGCACTGGGCTGGGCACGGAGTGCAGAGGAGGTCTCATGGGGGCCATGGGACAGCACTGGGCTGTGCAGGGAGTACAAGGCAGGTCTCCTGGGGGCCATGGGGCAGCAGTGGGCTGGGCAAGGAGTGCAGAGGAGGTCTCCTGGGGTCCATGGGACAGCACTGGGCTGAGCAGAGAGTACCGAGGCTGTGTCCTGGGGACTATGGGAAAGCCCTGGGCTGGGCAGGGAGTAGAAGGCAGGTCTCCTGGGGGCCATGGGACAGCGCTGGGCTGGGCAGGGAGTGCAGAGGAGGTCTCCAAATGAGCCATGGCAAATCTCTGGGCTGGGCAGGGAGTGCAGAGGAGGTGTCCTGGGGGCATGGGACAGCACTGTGCTGGGCAGGGAGTGCACAGTAGGTCACCTGGGTCATTGTTCACCACTGGGCTTGGTAGAGAGTGCAGAGAAGGTCTCCTGGGGGTCATGGGTCGCCACTGGGCTGGGCAGAGAGTGCAAAGACGGTAACCTGGGGTCATGGGTCACCACTGGGCTGGGTAGAGAGTGCAGAGATGGTCTCCTGGGGGCCATAAGACAGCACTGGGCTGGTCAGGGAGTGCACAGAAGGTCACCTGGTGTCATGGGTCACCCTTTGGCTGGGCAGTGAGTGCAGAGGAGGTCTCCTGGGGGCCATGAGTCATCACTGGGTTGTGCAGGTAGTGCAGAGGAGGTCTCCTGTGGGCCATGGGACAGCACTGGGCTGGGCAAGGTGTACAAGGCAGGTCTCCTGGGGGCCATGGGACAGCGCTAGGATGGGCAGGAAGTGCAGAAGAGGTCTCCTGGGGGCCATGGGACAGCACTGGTCTAGGCAGAGAGTACAGAGGAGATCTCCTGGGTGCCATGGGACAGCACTGGGCTGGGCAGTGAGTGCAGAGGAGGTCTCTAAATGTGCCATGGGACAGCACTGCGCTGGGCAGGGAGTGCACAGAAGGTCACCTGGGGTCATGGGTCACCACTGGGCTGGGCAGGGAGTGCAGAGGAGGTCTCCTGGGGGCCATAGGACAGAACTGGGCTGGGCAGGGAGTGCAGAGGATATCTCCTGGGGGCCGTGGGACAGCACTGGGCTGTGCAGACAGTACAAGGCAGGTCTCCTTGGTGCCATGGGACAGCATTGGCCTGGGCAGGGAGTGCAGAGGAGGTCTCCTGGTAGCCATGTGTTTCAGATTTTTTTAAAAACTGGATATTTTGTATATCTTAATGAGATACCTTGGGAATGGGATCCGGTCTATACACAAAATTCACTTATATTTCACATAAAACTAATGGACATAGCCTGAAGGTAGTTTCATACATTATTTTTAGTGCACTGTGCATTACATGAGGTCTAATGTGGAATTTTCCACTTGTGGCATCATATCACTGTTAAAAATTTGGGATTTGGGAGGATTTGGGATTTCTGGATTAGGGATGCTACTCAACCTTTGTAAGGGAAGAGAGAATATTAAGAAGGCAAAGTGGTTTACAGTGTCAGACTCTGAATTAGTATATAGGGTAAAAATGGGAGTTCATAACCTACTTTAATCTAATGTATTAAATATGATATGTCAAGGGCTTTGTAATGTTTTGAACAACCAATAAAAAAAAGAATTGGGAAAAGGCCACTAGATTCAACCCATGATCAGTCACATGACCTTGGAGCACTTTGAGGAATGTGAGGACTGTCACCTGGTTGTATAGATTTAAGGTAAATGTGGTCCGTAAGAAAATGGAGTTGGAAGGTGTACACTCTTTTCTGAAGAAGGATTTATATTTTTTAATCTTTTTTTTTTGTAGTTGTAGATGGACAGATTGCCTTTACTTTATTTTTTTTAATTTTTATGTGGTGCTGAGGATTGAACCCAGTGCCTCATGCATGCTAGGCAAGCTCTACCACTGAGCTACAGCTCCAGCCCCATGAAGAAGGATTTAAATAGCCTAGATCAGAGTAGGTGGAACTGGACCAAGGCTTCCTGGAATGGTAAGAGTTATCTGGGGTCTGGGAAGATGGGTTGAATTTGAATAGGTGGATAGAATGGCAAGAGATGCCTAACAGTCCCACATTCTTTTTGGTATCCCTATAGTATTTACTGTTCCCAAGTCATTGCACAGTCCACACGCATGAACCAGGCATAGGCCAAGGAACAGCAGAGTTCAATTGTAAAGGGAAGGTTGGCCACATCATAGAAGACCATACATGGCTTGTCTAGGTTATACGTTCTAAGTAGGACAACATCCAGTGGATCACGGCTAGACATACAGGAAGCCTGATCAGAAGAATGGCATAGCAGGGCTGGGGCTGGGGCTCAGTGGTGGAGCACTTGTCTAGCATATGTGAGGCACTGGGTTCGATTCTCAGCACTGCATATAAATAAATAAAGGTCCATTGTCACCTAGAAAAAAAAATTAAAAAGAAAATGATGTAGCAGAGCCAATATTTTAGAATTAAAAGATTGGGGTGTGCAAGATATCTACCTTTTTATTTTAAACAAATAGTTTAAACTGGGTTATGTAGAGCCCAGAATTAAAGGAGCACATCTGCCTAGAATGTCAGTTTGATTTGATTTGTATGGGGTAGGAAAACATGCAAATAGGTAGCCATAGTAGAATGCAGAATTTGAATGATGTGAGACAAACACTAAGACTTCCAAAGGCATTTCAGGCTCATAGAAGTCCTCCCCACCTCCCTACCCAGGGATGCCTCTAGCACTTGCTTTCCCTCTCCGTTGCCTGTAGGGCACTTGGCTGGTGACGTTTGGGGAATACTAAGTTAGCAGAACATGAAAAATTCAGGAGGGAAGCAGATGAGAACCTGGCTAAGGCAGTGACCGAGGTCAGGAGAACAGAGGAGTGAGAAAAGGCTACGAATGACTGGCAGAGGTAAGGTCCTAGACCTAACTGGATTTGGAAGAGCAGGCACAGTCGGGTTTGGAGTAATTCTCCTTCAGTGGTCCATGTGAGACTGAGTGTTCTTTCTCTTGTTCTTTTTTCTTTTTTTAATCTCAGACTTGAGTTTGGGAGGTGTCCTTTTATTCCCTATTGATGATAAAGAGTCAAGAAACACAGGGCAAGATCTGGTAAGTTTAAAAACAAAAACACATCTCTTAATCAGAACTAACATTTGGCTCCCAATAATTTCTCTTAAAGCCTTTCCTGCCCCTGCTGGCCAAGATCTCTAGTATGCGAGTGGTTTGCTATGGCTGCCATAACAGTGCCTCAGACTGGCACTCAGCTTAACCCTGGATACGTATGTTCTCAGAGCTCTGGGTGCCACCAGTCCAGGATTAGAGTGTCGGTAGGTGGGTTTCTCCTGAGGCTTCTCTCCTTGACTTGCAGATGACCACCTCACTGTGTTCTTCAGAGGACACAAGCCAGTTTCGATTAGGGCCCACCCTAATAACCTCATTTTAACTAAATAATCTCCATTCTTTGTTTTTATTTTATGTGACAGAATGTATTTTGACATGTCATATATACATGGAGTGGAGAGAGAGAGAGAGAGAGAGAGAGAGAGAGAGAGAGAGAGAGAGAGAATTTTAATGTTTATTTTTTAGTTTTTCGGCAGACACAACATCTTTGTTTGTATGTGGTGCTGAGGATCGAACCTGGGCCACACGCATGCCAGGCGAGCACGCTACGGCTTGAGCCACATCCCCAGCCCTGTAACTGCCCATTCTTGTGGTTGTCCATGGTGTGGAGTTACACTGGTTATGTGTTCATTTATGAACATAGGAAAGTTATCTGCAATTCATTCTACTGTCAGTATAACTCTTTTTAAGGCTTTTGTCCAAGTGTAGTTACATTCTGGGGTACTGGGAGTACCCCAAATTCAAAACATGGATTTGGGGGAGCAGGGTCCATCCCATAACAAGCAGGTTGGCCCCCACACCACTTCGCCATCCCCCAGCCTTCTGAGTATCACAGCCCCTAAGCACTGTCCCCTGCTTCCTTATCATCCCCTGGCCTAGACTCCATGCCCCTTCGTGTGTAGGGACTTTTTTATCCTTAGTATCCCCCATAGTATCGGCTCCTAGGAAATGCTCAGTAAACATTTACTGAAGAGTAAGAAAATATGTCTCAAAACTCTGGGGGTTTCATCATTTATTACATGAAAGTTTCTGTAAAAGATTGTGTTTGCTGGCCAGCCACAAGCAGAGGAAAGGAACCAGTACAACACTTCTCTGCTTACATCAGAATCCTCCTTTTGCACCTTAAGTATCTCTTGCTTGCTTGTCTGTCATTTGGAATACCTGTAGTGAATTCACTTACCACACCGATAGTTTTCTCCAAGACCTGAGTCCACATCCAAATTTTTTTTTTTAAGAGAGAGAGAGAATTTTTTTAATATTTATTTTTTTAGTTTTCGGCGGACACAACATCTTTGTTTTTATGTGGTGCTGAGGATCGAACCCGGGCTGCACGCATGCCAGGCGAGCGCGCTACCGCTTGAGCCACATCCCCAGCCCCTCCACATCCAAATTTTGAACCAAAACTTACACTTAAGAAATTTAGAAACCAGGGTGAAAGAGGTTCATTCTCTTCATATTGGTGGTGTGTGTGACTAGCAACAAAGTGGTTTCCGGTTTATTGGTTCATTCAGGAATTTCTAAAATAAGAAAAAAAGGCAGAGGGTGTACAACATAATGTCCATACATGAGAATTTCAGAATATAGTTACTCAGGAAACTGTTCACGGTGTGGAACGTTGTGTCTCACATTGGCTCCAGAAGCTCCCTGAACTCTCCAGCTTCCCCCATTAGTTGGAGGTGGGGGATCTTTGGCATCTGTTTTCATAGAGATTGTCTAGACAGAAATGGTTCCCAGGACAAGAGGCAGCCTAACTCTAGTGTCAGAGGACTGGATCGTGAGAACCTCTAAAATCCTATCTACTCCTAAGAGTAATTTTTCTTTACCTATGAGAACATTTAGAAAGTACAAGTTTTAGATTCCAGTTTTTAACATATCATGAAAAGAGGAAGAAATTCCCGTTACCATAAATTCAAGTTATGATGCGTACATAATCACACATTGCTGTGCAAGCAGAGCATACAAAAGAGATGGAGCCACCCGGTGCAGTGACACACACCTGTAATCGCAGCAGCTCAGGAGGCTGAGGCAGGAGGATCACAAGTTCAAAGCTAACCTCGGCAATTTAGTGAGGCCCTAAGCAACTTAACAAGACCCTGTCTCAAAATAAAAAATAAAAAAAAGACTGGAGATGTGGCTTAGTGGTTAAGCACCCCTGGGTTCAATCTCTGTAACCAAAAAAGGGGCCGGGGGGATGGAGCCAAAGCCTAAGTGGTTCATAAAAGGCTATGGCAGGTCACTGAGTTGACAGTGGAACTGTCTCATGTCATCCATCTAATGGTTGTTCTTTCTAGTTAGCCTTGGTAGTGGCTCAGCACCGTGATCGCTCCAATGTCCTGTCTGGCATTAAGATGGCAGCCCTAGAAGAGGGCCTCAAGAAGATATTTTTAGCAGCAAAGAAAAAGAAAGGTAAGCTCTTCCACCTGAGATCAGGAGAGGACCTTCTTCTTCCAGACATGTGGTGTCGTTTTGAGGGGGAGATGAGGAATGTCCAGACCACACTCGGTTTGCATGGCAAAGGTAGAGCACAGAGTGCTGACCACTTCATCTTGTCTGTGTGTGACCCGTTTCCTTTTCAGGTTGGTTTTATATTTGTTATCTCGTTTTTATCATGATTTTACAGTGGGGAAGCAGAAGATTAGAGATGAAGAAATTTGGTCATACGCAATTGGGAAAAGCCGTTTATTATACTTCCCCTTAGAGAGTCACAGTATGCCATGACTCTCTGCCAAATAAATTTAATTTTGTTTCTAAACCTAGTGTGTCTTGGTGTTTGTTGAATTTCATGGATTATTGGGGAATCTTTGATTTCACCATTAATCATATTCTACTTCCATTGTGCCTGCTTATTTTCAAGAGCCTGTGGATCTTTGTTTAGCAGAACAACTTAATTTTTTCCTATTATAATCCCCTCACCAGCATATTTTTCACACTGTATTTGTGTATTTTGTGTGGACAGTCATTTTCTTCTCTGTATATCGTATACCCATCAACCCATTTTTGATGAGTGAAGACATCATGATCTTTTTTGCAAATGCCAGTGGAATATTATGCATCCATAAAATAGATGAAATACTGATATGAGCTCCAGTATGGATGAACTTTGAAAGAATGCTAAGTAAAAGACAGTCAAAAAGCTCACATATTGCATAATTCCATTTATAGGAAATGCTCATAATAGACAAATCTAGAAAGCAGACTAATGGTTGTCAGAAAGGAGGAAGGAGAGAGTGAGGAGGGAATTTATTATTATTATAGAGAATCTTCTTTTGAGGTAGTGAAATGTTTTGGACTCAGATAAAGGTGTTTGCACAATATGTAAATATACTAAGTGCCACTGAATTGTATCCTTCAAAATGGTTAAAATGACAAAATTTTATTTTCTACATATTTTATTAGTTTTAAGAACATGCATGATCTCTGGATCTTCTTTCTGAAATTGAAGCAACCCAGTTGTAGGGGGAGTGTGAGAAATTTTGCATAAGCATCAGCCAGGATATGGGCACTTAAAATAGAAAAAAAAAAACAGAGGAAAATTAGAAGTTAAAAGTACTAGTGCTTTTAGTATCCTTGCAGTTCACTGTTTAAAATATATTATTCTTTTTAAATGAAAGCCAATTTTTTAAATTTAACCCTTTATTTTTAAAACCATCTAAAGCAGATCAGATTTTAGCAAAATATTTCTATCCATCTATCTAAATCTATTTATCAAACATGAATTATCTATGTGGTCACCCCTCTATCAGTGCATATCTACCTAGAAAATTTTCTGTAATTTTCTAATATAAATAATAGTAATTTATGGATGGCAGAATTCTGGTGATAAAAATAAGTCTTCCTTTTAATTTTTGCATTGTTTGAATTCCTTGTAATGAACATAAATCATTTTTATAAACAGCTTTGTTTGATTTTTTTAACCAAGTAGTCTAATAAGCAATACTAATACTAATACTAATACTAATACTAATACTAATAATAAAGTGGCACAGAGGGGTAAATATGCTGAGATGTAATGACAATTAGTTCTGGGGGAAATATAGTTTTTTTGTTTTGTTTTGTTTTAATTTTCTTGGGTTACTTTTTCAATTCCCAAGGTAATATTTTAAAAATCCTTAAAACTTAGAGAAATATTCAGAAGCTTGGCCAATGTCACAAAACTGTTCAGAGTGGAACTAGCCGGGGCTGGGATTCAGATTTGCTTGATATCAAAGCGCAATTCTCAGACTTGACTTAATCTTGCCATAAGTAGTATGGCTTTGTTTTTCAAAAATTCAATCTCAATGTAATTTCCCCCTGGATTCTAACTACTGACTGAGCCCTACATCTGTAGTTCAAAATGCCAAGCCTGCAGAGGAGGGTATTGTCTGTGCTTTCAGTTCCAGGAAATTATCCACCTACCATCAAAATGCCCAGGGTCGGAGCATCTGCTGCATACAGAGCACAAACAGGATGCATTGCTCAGCAACACAGAGTCCAGATTCCTCGTGAATTAAGATGCCCAGAAGCCCACTGCAGAGGGAGCTCTGTGGTGTTCGATTACCCATTTACTCACTGCTTATTGAGTTCCTGGGAACTATAAATGTGGATGCCTGATTGTTAGTAATGTTCTCCTTAAGACATTTTTTTTTCCAAGCAGAAACCAACTCATGCGAAAAGAGAAATTTTATTACTCCTGTATTCCCAGCAATTTGGGAGGCTGAGAAAGAAAGATCGGAAGTTCTAGATCAGCCTCAGCCACCTACTGAGATCCTGTCTCAAAATAAAAATAAAAAGGGTTGGAGATGTAGCTCATTGGTAAAGCACCTCTGGGTTCAATCCCCAGGTCTACAAAACAAAAAGCAAAACCTAGTTGTTTTTTTAGGATTGAAAGACTGAGCTATATCTGAAACTCAGACACAAAATGACACCAGGGATGGGACTTAGAAATTCAAAACAAATGGTCTAAAGTCACATGGTTCAAATTTAAACCTTTCCTCTGACATTAGCCCTCTGGCCTTAGATAATTTTCTTAACCACTCCATCTGCTTATCTGTAAAGGAGACATAACAGTAGTCTCCTCACTGGTAATTCTGAGTGTTAAGCAGGTTACATATGTAAAAAGGGCTTATCAGAGTGACTGATAGCTCTTTGAATTCTTCTTATTAAAATATACCACTGAATACTTGATTTCTTAATTTCCTAGCCTACCTGCTCAGTCCTATAGATTTTGTATGTTCCAGTTCAGCTTCAGTAGGCATAGTAATTTGACAACCTCTTCGTTTCAAATCCAAATTTCTAGAAAATATATTGGTTGACTCATTGGACTAGGAGTTTTTTCCTTGTGCAATAAATAGAAGCCAGTAAGTACAGACTAGTTGTAAATAATCATGGCTGTTGGGAATCCAGTGTTACCACGTGCATGAAAGAAAGGGGAACTGAGCCAGGGGGTAGGCACTACATGGACCAAAGGAGAAGTGGATAGTACATTGAGGAAATCTCTACATGTGCTGCTTTTTTGCTGGCGTTCAGAAGGAAAAGTGGGAAAGAATTCTTTGCTTTAACTTGGATGTGCAAAAATTATTTCTGTGAATCCCTATCTTTCTTTTTCAAATCTTCCAATCAACCAACCAATCTTTCTGTCAACCAGCCAACTGTGCTCTTGGATTTAACATTTTGTGATAGAGACTTTGAAAGCTACCATGAAGATAATGAAGGAAATAATATACTTGATCTTTTTTCTTTCTTTTTTCATTGCCTATTCATTATCATGGATGGAGAGGTATGAGCCTTCACTCTTCCCACAGTGAATTCTTTTTAACAAAATCTGGCACTCTGGAATCAGTAATAGATTTTTCTACATGTTATTGTTAGAAATCTTTTCTTCATAATAGATTCAACTTTACAAAACACCAAGCTACAGTTGAGTAAGATGCCCTACACTGTCTAATTAAGTTGTGAATCTCTAAGATACTTGGATAATTATATTCAAGTCTGGACTTTTGAAACCTACCTACCTTGGAGGTTTCAACCTCCATTAATAATTGACTGGATTCATTTGTTTACAAGATAACAGAGAACCCAGCTCAGACTAACTACAACAATAAGAGGAGCTCATCAGTTTATTTAACCAAGAAGTTCCATGGTAGGTTAAGACTTCAGGCATAGATTGATCTAGTGGTTTACCCATGTCACTGGGGTGCTTTTTGCTTTTCTCCATCTTATCTTCCATTTAAAGGTTGGAATTCTTCATGACTTCAAAAGGCTGGTGGTAAAACAGAAGCTCCATTTTTTTTTTTCTGTTTCAGCAGATTGGAGAATGTATTCTTTTGGCAGCTTCCACAGAAAAGATAAGATACTTTTTTCCCCAGAATTCCTCCAAAAGGCCATTCACACTGGCTGGGAGAAGGATGTATTGACATAAACCAGTCAAGGCTTATGTCAATAAGTGTTGATTAATAATCCTTGATAATAATCCTACCCTTGGATTCTTGGGAGAGTTCAATTCCAGCCAGACCTTTTGACTTAGAAATTTGGGTTCCTGTTAAAAAGGAACAAGGTTGAGAACTTATTCAGGGGAGGCAGCCAATAACTATTCTCTCAAAAATGTTAATAATTTAAGATATACTCCTTTTATGTTATTTCTTAAATTTCAATGCAGTATATATTTTTTACCAGTTTTTGGTGAGTGTACCTCGAGTTAGAGGAAAAATCATCCTCCCATTTATTACAGGCTGGCTTAGAAATAAGAAGATGAGCTCTAACTCTTTCTATTGAAGTCATTCTTCAGAAAAAATGAGATTCATTTTGACGTGTGGAAGAAGTGCCTTTATGGTTAATAAAATACTATAGAGACCTATTTTCATAGTTTGAAAGGAGTCATGCTGAGATATCTTTATTAGGAGACTTAAAATAGTTCCAGTCTCACTACCAAGCCCTGTTCCCATCATCCAGATACTAATTATTTAGGCATTGGTAAGTGTCAGTCTCATCTCCTTGTCTCTCAATAGCTAAATTTATGGCAGTGCTTGAATCACTTGATATACTATATAGGAGGGATGTTTCCAATAAGAAATATAGATCAGGCAAAGAATGGGATAGGGGACAAATCAATTTGGATAAAATATGGAGCCTATTTAAAAAATGTGCTTTGTGGACTTCCTTGGTTCCCTTTGGACAAATAAAGCAAATTTGAACATCTGGAAGACTGAGGTTGACTGTCAGAGGAAAACACTGATATGTCAAGATAATTGTTCCCTTTATGTTACTTCTCCCCTAGTGACCTCAGTGCGTACCAGGATCTGATGCATTAGCCCATTTATCTAGTAGCTTTTTAGATCTTCCATGTCAAATGTGTTTTTTTTTTGTTTGTTTGTTTTTTCTGGCAGGGTACCAGGGATTGGTCTCAGGGGCACTCAACCACAGAGCCATATCCCAAACCCTTTTTTGTATTTTATTTAGAGACAGGGTCTCACTGAGTTGCTTACCACCACACTTATGCTGCGATTGGCTTTTAACTTGATTTTCCCCTGCCTCTGCCTCCTGAGCCACTGGGATTACCAGTGTGTGCCACTGCGCCAGGCCCCAGTGTTCAGTGTTTGACTTAAGTCCAGGGAAAGTCTAGTATCAGTCCCGCTGAGCTTGAATATTGATATCATTTTAAAAAACTATTGATTGTTATTAATTTAGTAAACTAATGAGGTTAATACCATCACCTGGTCCCAATGTATCCCCCTATAGCTTCATTTCCTTTCTCTCATATGAAAGCCCACCAAAAATATTTAAAATAAAAACAGGCCAATAATTAAAACAAGTCACTCTTTAAATCGTGTGAACTTTAAGCATTTTGCTACCATGGCACTCCTTGCCTGCAGTTACTAAAACTCTCCAATTTCTTATTAATTCGGAATATGTAGAGTTTGTTGAAATCTGCTCCTGTTTTTTTTTCTTTTCTACATTCTCTGTTTTTTCATGTATTTTTAATTAAATGTACCAGTATAATAAAGAAAAGAAAGGATTTTAAAGAATTGCACTTCAATTTGTAAAAAGGCACAACCTTAAACTCTCTCATCCTACTTTATATTAAATCTTATTTTGAAAGTATTTTAAGATCCTACAGGTAGAATGCAGACTGCACACCCAGGAAGGTGAAGGTTGCCTTGTTACAAATGCTCAGGGGAAGGTTTTTCACTCCCTATCTTTGCCCAGAGCTCTTTTCTTTTGGTTTCTGTCAATACTCTAGATTTATTTCTCCTTGCTTCTTGCACAGAGAGTCTCAACTTTGTGTGGGGATGACCAATGAGCACCCTCTGCACCCCTACAGCTCAGGAGCCCACTCTGAACAGCTGTGTGCCCAAGTTCAAGGTCTCTCACCTCAGAAGAAAGTTTCCCAGGAACTTTGCTTTTCTGTTCTTGGCCTCTGGGGAATTCTTCTTTCCCTCCCAGTCCAGTGAAGCACTTAAATAGACAATTTTATGTTTCTAATCCAGCTTTTTTTACTTGTTTTGTTCAGCAGTTTTGTTTATCTAGTGTCTGCCCTGCTACAGGAAAGCCCTGAATTGCTTTCAAAAATGGTGTTTTCAAAGATTTGTTTACAAATAATCTGACTCTTGGATTCAATAAGGTTATATATCCAACAATAGTTTCTAAATCTGTCTTAAGTCTTTTTATTATAACAACAACAACAAAAAGCAAGAGCTTGGGGATGTGGCTCAGTGGTAGAGATCTTGCTTGGCATGTGTGAGGCCCTGGATTTGATACTCAGCACTGGGGAAAACAAACAAACAAACAAACAACAATAAAAAAATCCTACCCCAGGTAACCCTCATAATCAACCAAAGCAGCTTCATTGAAGTTAGTTCTAGTTCAATAATTCATTCTTCAATTTAAAGAAGTAACCAGAGTTGGGGCTTTATAGTCACATGGACCAGAGGACTCTCCAGGGCCCCGTGACCCTCGTCCTCCTCCCACTGGAGTGAAAGGTGAGAGTGTGAGTGGAACACTCTTTTCAAAATGAGGAGGTCTCCTTTCAGATGAAGGGTGACCTATTGGTGAGGGCCCATTTGGAGAAGGCTTTCTGCCCATTGCTGAGTTGGAAACATCCAGTGCATCATAGGGATCTTTTTCTACAAGTTCAAATCTAAGCTCCTTCTCAGTTACGAATTTTTGCCTGTTGCGCGCATTTTGTTTCCTGAAATAACTGAGGTTTCTGTCACCAATCCGAGCTGCCAACTCACTAGCATGTGAATCTTTCTCAGAGGAAATAATCTTCCCCAGACAGGAATGAATGGTTCTCTGCAATTCTTCTTCAAGATATTGGGCTCTCTTTCTGTAGGTCTCCAGCTCTTCCATTGTATGGCTCAAATTTTCTTCGACTATGGAAAGTTTCTCCTGTTGCTCCACCTGGTAGTTTTCCTCCACTCTTAATTTCCTGTGCAGTTTCATCATATTTTCTTGATAGCGTTCCATCATGATTTTAAAGTTCTTCTGTAGGGTCTCATTCGCACTTTGCAGCTGTGCATTTTCTGACTGCAAGGATGCCTGTTCAGTCTGCAGACTTTTAAGGTGTTCTGTAAGGTCTTCCGTGGTTTTCTCTACTTCAGATGAGAAAGTACATTTTTTATTTCTTCCTCCTTCCAAGATTTCTAAGGAGGCCTTTAGCTTAGCACCATAAACCAGGTTCCTCAAAGCTCCTTTGGACTCATCCTCCAAGTGAGCACCAATTTCGTGTTCACTCGTCTTTCCCAGTTCCAGGTGACCACCATCCCTTTGGGCTCCCAGGCTTGGAGAAGATCTATCCTTCATCTTCAGCAAGCATTCACTCAGAGACTCCATGTGATTTTCTGTGTCCCTTAGAACTTGTTCTCCAGCTAATTTAGAGTCCTCTAATATGATTTTTGCTTTATATTGGACACCTCCTTGTTCCCTCTGTGCTTCAGCTTCTCCTTGTAATGTTGGTCTCTGTGTTTGCGGAAGTAGGGATCCTTCACTCAAAACCTCTTTGATTGCCAGCTTCAGTTCTTCCTCATTCACTTGAAAGAGTCTCCAGTTTGTTTTAGCTTCAGCTATTTGTGATCTGAGGGATTCAGATTCACCTTGGAGGGACTGTATCCTTCTTGATGGATGCGCCATTGTTTCATCCTGTTGACCATGTTGAGCCTTCTGTGCTTTGAGCTCTTCTTCTAGAAAGAGCATTTCAACGCCATGGCTGGATTCGGACCTATGCAGCTTTTCGTCGGTTGCCTCCAGCTGTTGTGCTTCTCTTGAACCCTTCTCAAACCTGCAATCCTTTAAAGATGATTCTAAGCCTTCATGTTCTTTTTCAACAAGGGTCACTTTTTCAAGAAGTCCACATTTTGCCTCAATAAGTCCAGCAAGATTTAGAGCCAGCCTTTTTTCTCTTCCCACGTAAAGCCTGCTATGAACCGACTGAAAACCTCTCCAGAAAAGTGAGAGAACAGCAAAAAATCCAAGAGCTGTACACATCACCAACTCCCAAGGAAAGCCATAAGGAAGATGGCCTGGCTTCATGTCTTCGACAATGCTGCCACAACCCTGGGTGCTTCTTCCAGAACCACCCACTAGTATGGCTGAGAGGCAGCCCTTGGCTCCTCCATCATGCCAAGACAGCTTTGGCTCTTGCCACCACAACCACAGCCTGCCCAGGCAGGCCAACACAGGCTGTGGACACTCAGGTGTTTGGTCAGGAACTCCAACCTGCACCAGGCAACAGAGCAGACCACTGTGATCCACTTCAGGGGCCGAGCGTATGGTGGGTGGTGGGCGTATGGCGGTGGGAGCCATGATCAAAGGCTCCCAGGAGACTTGTGCTCAACTGCCCATCAAGGGAGTCTTGTCCCCTTCCCTACCCAGTGCATCCTCAAGTGCCACAGGTTTAGGTCTCTCCCACTCCAGCCAGAGAGAATTCCTCTCCATGCCACCCACCGCTTGATTTGGTTTAGGCCAGGCCAAGGCGGGGTTAGTAGGAAGACTCCATCCAGTCATAATAACATTTAGTTTGATGTCACTCAAATTCTAAAGCTGACTAAACTGTTCAAACAGCTTTTATGGCCTATATTGGTCTTTGTGTCCCTTGCCTTTAGTTTGAGTGACTCAGTCCTTTCCCTGCCCTTGTGCTCTCCCTATTTCCTACCTTCCTTGCTTCCTTCCTCCCTTCCTGGTTTTTCTCCTTTTCTACTTCCTTCTTTTCTACCTCCCTCTATCCCTCCACCTTTGCCTTCCTCCCTTCCAACTTTCTCTCTCCCTTCCCTCCCTTTTCTTTTCTTGCAAGTGTTTGGGGTGAAAGTCCATGGCAGGCCAGCCCCAAGCTATCCAAGGTCACTGTCACTGAGCTACAACATCCTCAGACCTGCTGCCACTTCCTATGCAAGTAATTTGAAGTATCTCTAAAGAGAAACTCTCACATTAGTCTACTTTCAAAGTAATTTCAGAAGAGTTGCTAACATGGGCATAAATCAGTTATGGCAAGTCATTTTTGAAAAGCACGGCACAGCTAATGTTCCTTAAAAGAAGGAGTTGAAAACTTTACTTGGTTTTCAGGTCAGCATTTCTAGACTAGTACAAACCCTCCTAATCCTGATCTCTCCTTAGTCCTATGATTTCTTTTAGTGTCCCCTTTGCTCCTGTTCATGGAGTCATGTGTACAGAAATTATACCTGGTTCTATTGAACTCTACTTAATTCTTTCTCACCTCTGTGCTCCTTTTGCCAAGTCACTCCTCAACACTTACTGTAACCCTTTCAATTTTTTGTCCATAAAATAGGAATAATTTACTCATAAGATTCCTACATAAACCATCTTTATTTACAAAATACTATCTTAAGAATTATTGTTTCATTGAGCTTCAATTGGAGCCAAAGTATAGTCAATTACTGAAGTAAAAGCAGTTACTTAAAAACTAAAAATGAGAGATAAGTCAAATTACATTTGAAGAGAGAGCAACAGCATGAGGTTTCTTGTTTGGTTCTGGATGTTGAGTAACAGGCTCATTTGCAGGTGGAAGGAACCCTTCAGGGAACTCACTGGTACTTTCAGAATGGGGGTGTAGAGGGCTGAATTCCAGCTCTTGGGGGAAGATTGTGAGGAAAACCCCCTCCCTGCATAGACACTTCGCATTGGAAATGGAGTGGGTGGCGGGTCAGGTGGAAAATAATCTCCAGGTTCCCAGACAAGTTTCCTGGGGGAGGTGGAGGATAAAAAAGGTCCTCTTCTCATGAACTGACTCCTTGGGTCAAGTGGAAACAAGGCACCTCTGACTGGAGGGAAAGGTGCCAACACAGAGCCAGAGCCAGTTGCTTGGTTTTCAGCATGGAGAGGTGAATCAGGCACATCAGAGTCCAAAGGAGGCATATTAGGAATTCTGTGTTCTGCTGGTCCCGATGCTCTACCACAATTTGAGTAAAACCTATCTTGCCTTTGTAGAGGAAGACGTGCATCAGAAGAATATGGTTGGCCTGGCGGAGGGATCATCAGCCTGCTGGCCTGTTCCCCTGGAGGAGAGAGGGGCCCAGTCTGAGAAGGTGCTCTCTGAAAATCAGTGAACTTATGACAGCTGGATTCTCTTCCTTTACTGCTAGTCGCATGGTCCAGAGGATTCTCCAGGGCCCCTTGACCCTCTTCCTCCTCCCACTGGAGTGAAAGGTGAGAGTGTGAGTGGACCACTCTTTTCAAAATGAGGAGGTCTCCTTTCAGATGAAGGGTGACCTATTGGTGAGGGCCCATTTGGAGAAGGCTTTCTGCCCATTGCTGAGTTGGAAACATCCAGTGCATCATAGGGATCTTTTTCTACAAGTTCAAATCTAAGCTCCTTCTCAGTTAATTTTTGTCTGTTGCGTGCATTTTGTTTCCTGAAATAACTGAGGTTTCTTTCAGCAATCCGAGCTGCCAACTCACTAGCATGTGCTTCTTTCTCAGAGGTAATAATCTTCCCCAGACAGGAATGAATGGTACTCTGCAATTGTTCTTCAAGATATTGGGCTCTCTTTCTGTAGGTCTCCAGCTCTTTTATTGTTTGGCTCATCTTTTCTTCGACTTTGGAAAGTTTCTCCTCTTGCTCCACACGGTAGTTTTTCTCCACTCTTAATTTCCTGTGCAGTTTCGTCATATTTTCTTGATAGCGTTCCATCATGACTTTAAAGTTCTTCTGTAGGGTCTCATTCTCACTTTGCACCTGTGCATTTTCTGACTGCAAGGAAGCCTGTTCAGTCTGCAGACTTTTAAGGTGTTCTGTAAGGTCTTCCGTGGTTTTCTCCACTTCAGATGAGAAAGTACATTTTTGATTTCTTCCTCCTTCCAAGATTTCTAAGGAGGCCTTTAGCTTATCACCATAAACCAGGTTCCTCAAAGCTCCTTTGGACTCATCCTCCAAGTGAGCACCAATTTCGTGTTCACTCGTCTTTCCCAGTTCCTGGTGACCACCATCCCTTCGGGCTCCCAGGCTTGGAGAAGATCTATCCATCATCTTCAGCAAGCATTCACTCAGAGACTCCATGTGATTTTCTGTGTCCCTTAGAACTTGTTCTCAAGCTACTTTAGAGTCCTCTAATATGATTTTTGCTTTATATTGGACACCTCCTTGTTCCCTCTGTGCTTCAGCTTCTCCTTGTATTGTTGGTCTCTGTGTTTGCGGAAGTAGGGATCCTTCATTCAAAACCTCTTTGATTGCCGGCTTCAGTTCTTCCTCATTCACTTGAAAGAGTCTCCAGTTTGTTTTAGCTTCAGCTATTTGTGATCTGAGGGATTCAGATTCACCTTGGAGGGACTGTATCCTATTTGATAGATGCACCATCTTTTCATCCTGTTGACCATGTTGAGCCTTCTGTGCTTTGAGCTCTTCTTCTAGAAAGGGCATTTCAACGCCATGGCTGCATTCGGACCTATGCAGCTTTTCGTCGGTTGCCTCCAGCTGTTGTGCTTCTCTTGAACCCTTCTCAAACCTGCAATCCTTGAAAGATGATTCTAAGCCTTCATGTTCTTTTTCAACAAGGGTCACTTTTTCAAGAAGTCCACATTTTGCCTCAATAAGTCCAGCAAGATTTAGAGCCAGCCTTTTTTCTCTTCCCACGTAAAGCCTGCTATGAACCGACTGAAAACCTCTCCAGAAAAGTGATAGAAGAGCAAAAAATCCAAGAGCTGTACTCATCACCAACTCCCAAGGAAAGCCATAAGGAAGATGTCCTGGCTTCATGTCTTCGGACAATGCTGCCACAACCCTGGGTGCTTCTTCCAGAACCACCCACTAGTATGGCTGAGAGGCAGCCCTTGGCCGCTCCATCACGCCAAGACAGCTTTGGCTCTTGCCACCACAACCACAGCCTGCCCAGGCAGGCCAACACAGGCTGTGGACACTCAGGTGTTTGGTCATGAACTCCAACCTGCACCAGGCAACGGAGCAGACCACTTTGATCCCCTTCAGGGGCTGAGCGTATGGTGGGTGGTGGGCGTATGGCGGTGGGAGCCATGATCAAAGGCTCCCAGGAGCCTTGTTGTGCTCAACTGCCCATCAGCGGAGTCTTGTCCGCTTCCCTACCCAGTGCATCCTCAAGTGCCACAGGTTTAGGTCCCTCCCACTCCGGCCAGAGAGAATTCCTCTCCATGCCACCCACCCCTTGATTTGGTTTAGGCCAGGCCAAGGCGGGGTTAGTAGGAAGATTCCATCCAGTCATAATAACATTCAGTTTGATGTCACTCAAATTCTAAAGCTGACTAAACTGTTCAAACAGCTTTTATGGCCTATATTGGTCTTTGTGTCCCTTGCCTTTTGTTTGAGTGACTCAGTCCTTTTTCTGCCCTTGTGCTCTCCCTATTTCCTACCTTCCTTGCTTGCTTCCTCCCTTCCTGGTTTTTCTCCTTTTCTTCTTCCTTCTTTTCTACCTCCCTCCATCCCTCCAACTTTGCCTTCCTCCCTTCCAACTTTCTCTCTCCCTTCCCTCCCTTTTCTTTTCTTGCAAGTGTTTGGGGTGAAAGTCCATGGCAGGCCAGCCCCAAGCTAGGCAAGGTCACTGCCACTGAGCTACAACATCCCCAGACCTGCTGCCACTTCCTATGCAAGTAATTTGAATTATCTCTAAAGAGAAACTCTCACATTAGTCTACTTTCAAAGTAATTTCAGAAGAGTTGCTAACATGGGCATAAATCAGTTATCACAAGTCATTTTTTTAAAAGCACAGCACAGCTAATGTTCCTCAAAAAAAGGAGTTGAAAACTTTAGTTGCTTTTCAGGTCTGCATTTCTAGACTAGTATTGTTGAAAATTTTTCAAACTCTTCTTTCAGATTTTTTTTTTGGACTTTTCATGGGCTTGAAAACATCTAAGGAAGCTGGCTGGTCCTTATAAATATATAGCCAAGAGAAGGATGGATATGACTCTCTGAAATGGATGTAACTCCTGAACGTGAATTATATTGTTGATGTTAAGAGAAAGAGTTCATGGCTTGATGTACAAAAAGGACATCCCAACTTATTGTTTTCCTCCCAAGTTAACACTTGACTTGTTGATGAGTCACATATGAGGTTCGAAGGAGAAGATGCACAAGTAATCACTGGTTTTGTAAGCATGCAAGTTCCAAGCCCATAGGCCACCATGCATGATTAGACCTGTTGTTATTTACACTTACATGGCCAGAGCTGTATCACTGTCTAAAAGTTGCCAAATGAGAGTAGCTTGTTTTCCTCTCCAGCACATGTATCGAATGACGAGCTTTCAAGTGGACTTCCCTGAGCCTTTTCAGTATCCGAACATGCGAGTCCAAAACACTTTAGTCCTACTACTAAGAAGGATACTCACTGTAACACTGTTTTTCTGACCATTACATGGACAATAAGATAACCCTGGTGTGCAAGAACAGGACTCAGTGAAGATGTACTGCCTGTTGGTGCATGACACTTTTCTAGGTTTCAGGGGCCATGTGGAGGAATCAGCCCAAACACCTTGAGATAGCACTCAATTCATAGTTTACTTAAGGACAGGGAGAACTTCTTTTCTCAAAGTGTTTCCTCAAACGAGATGAGAGTCGAAAAGAAGGTACTGAGAACACTAAGTAAAATGGCTGTGCTTTGTGGAAGTGGCAGGTTTCATCAATACATGTAACAATGCTTTGTCACTGCCTTTGGACCTAACACGTATCAGTGTAGATGAACAGGCACAGTAAGAAAGATAGCTGGCATTAAACACCAAGGGGAAGGGCCTAACTAGGTTAGCCTTACTAGGGTGACGTTTTTCACTCTGGTGGCACTTTCTGTTGTCTGTATGAACAGAGTTTCCAAGTACTTTCCCACTTAGCTGGCCTCTCTGTTATTCATAAGTTGAACTACCAGGGAGAGATGGATCAGTTTACCACCTGTGAGGCCTTTTCTTCCACATTTTCTGCCCATTGCATGCTTTTGTTTTTTTCAGCTCTTCCTACAAGTCCGCCTAATCCTGATCTCTCTTTAGTCCTTAAGATTTCTTTAAGTGTCCCCTTTGCTCCTGTTCATGGAGTCATGTGTACAGAAAATATACCTGGTTCTATTGAACTCTACTTAATTTTTTCTCACCTCTGTGCTCCTTTTGCTCAACACTTACTGTAACCCTTTCAATTTTTTGTCCATTTACATTTAAAAAACTCTTTCAAAAATTGAACCATTTCGCATGCAGATACAGTCTTCTTGATCTGCTATTAATCCCTCACTACTGACATTGTAAGTTATTGAAATGTACACTTCCAGACCGTTTTCAGATTTTTGATTTCTGTATATCTATCTGTCTATCTATTTACAAACATAACATGGTATTCTGAAAGTGTCGTTCTGCTTTTGGAGCTCTACATTGTGTTTTTCAGAAGCAGGCCTATTACACAGAGATGAATCCATGTTACCTAGATTGAGTTCAAACCGGAATGTGCACTCTGATTCCCATTATATTGTTCTACCTACTAATGGACAGTTCAGTTATATCCAGACCTCAACTCCTCCCCCGTTAAGTAAAACCCTTGTGAAGAGACATGTAGATGCCTTTATGAACATATTGATAATTTTTCATGGCAGTGTTTTCCAAAAACCAGTTAGTAAAATCAATGTATTCCTTTGCAGCCTGAAATTACCTTCATTCCAGTTGACTGGTATAAGAACCACAGTATATCAGCAACAATTCTCCAATAGTAGTTCAGGCAGAAGTCATTCTAGATAACAATGAGTGCCGGATCCTCCATGTATTTTACACAGCCCATGACAGGGGACAGCCGTCCACTCGTTTAGAACAACTGATGTTTTATGCTGGCAATTTAGGTTTATTTAAAGGAGTGATTAGAAAACATGTGAGATGGACTGATTAGATTCAGTATGTATGTTGGCTTTGTTTTTCTAGGCCTGAATTGTTCACATTTCAATTAATTGTAGGTTAAGTATCAGGCAGATTCTTCACTGGGCTTCAAATGTGATAAAGTTGCTTCTTATTTTTAAGAAGGCCGTTTCAATCCTGCATTTATTTTACACCTCAGTGCTTGTTTTACACACAAGCACACACACCCACACACCACGCACATCAACAAACACACAAACACATAATTAGAGCACATTTAACACTCAAATAAAGCTTTACCTACTAATTCATAACTAGGGTATTTTTTTAATAAGTATTGTGTCTTGGTCTCTACTGGGGAAACATTGTTCATTGTGAGTTCTCTGGTTTGTTGTAGGGCAGTGAATGTTCACTTGTTGGCAATGATATAGAAATGGGGAGTAAGAGTTTAAAACTTTTTACAGTAGGTCGGCAGAGTCAGAGTATGGAATCTAAGAATAAGAAATTGGGGAATTTCCTCTTTGCTTCTTCATTTCAATCTCCTAATAATTCATGTATATTTTCCAAAAGTCTCCCAGAAAACAAGGACTAGGTCAATCCACATATCAGTGAACCATAGCAGAATGCGATTCTGAATTTCATATAAACAGTCATAAAATCAAAAAGACAGGTGCTGGGGTTTTGGCTCAGCACTAGAGTGCTTGCTTCACACTTTCAAAGGTCCTGAGTTGGATCCCCAACACCATACGTGAAAGGAATGAATGAACCAATGCATGAGTGTATGATGAATGAATTAAAGGTATAAGGAGGAGGAGGAAGAGGAGGAGGAGGAGGAGAAATAGAAGAAGATGATGAGTAATTTGACAGAAGGGAAGAAGGAGAGGTGAGTGAGTTTAAAGTGTGGTTTCCAATTCCCAAACGTTAAATTACAGCAGACGGGATAGAGAGAGAAGATGGGAGGGCAGGAGAGGGGGGATAGTAGAGTTTAGAAAAGGTAGCAGAATACAATAGTTACTAATATGGCATTTTGTAAAAACGTGGATGTGTAAACAATGTGATTGTGCAATCTGTATATGGGGTCAAAATGGGAGTTCATAACTCACTTGAATCTAATGTAGGAAATATGGTATCTCAAGAGCTATGTTAGGTTTTAAGCAACCAATATAAAAAAGAGGTCTTCATTTTTCTTTGTAGTTGAGATCTCCTGTTTCCGTGACATGTTTAGTTGTGTTCTCTCCTTTAGTGCTCCCATGCTCTAGTTATTCTGATATGGAAAAACTAGCTGAAATGCCCAACCAGTCTCTAAATCAGTGACACTTTTTGATTAAGCCTAAAGTCACTTTACAATTGCTACAGTCATACTAAATACACATCTTTGTTGGGAGTTTAAAAGATATTTCCATCAGCTAGATTACAAGTACCTAGAACTCCCATTCTTGTTTATGTAATAGTGGCTTCATCAGATTAAATGCTGTTCTCTGGAATAACATAAAATAGGAATAATTTACTCATAAGATTCCTACATAAACCATCTTTATTTACAAAATACTATCTTAAGAATTATTGTTTCATTGAGCTTCAATTGGAGCCAAAGTATAGTCAATTACTGAAGTAAAAGCAGTTACTTAAAAACTAAAAATGAGAGATAAGTGAAATTACATTTGAAGAGAGAGCAACAGCATGAGGTTTCTTGTTTGGTTCTGGATGTTGAGTAACAGGCTCATTTGCAGGTGGAAGGAACCCTTCAGGGAACTCACTGGTACTTTCAGAATGGGGGTGTAGAGGGCTGAATTCCAGCTCTTGGGGGAAGATTATGAGGAAAACCCCCTCCCTGCATAGACACTTCGCATTGGAAATGGAGTGGGTGGCGGGTCAGGTGGAAAATAATCTCCAGGTTCCCAGACAAGTTTCCTGGGGGAGGTGGAGGAAAAAAAAGGTCCTCTTCTCATGAACTGAGTCCTTGGGTCAACTGGAAACAAGGCACCTCTGACTGGAGGGAAAGGTGCCAACACAGAGCCAGAGCCAGTTGCTTGGTTTTCAGCATGGAGAGGTGAATCAGGCACATCAGAGTCCAAAGGAGGCATATTAGGAATTCTGTGTTCTGCTGGTCCCGATGCTCTACCACAATTTGAGTAAAACCTATCTTGCCTTTGTAGAGGAAGACGTGCATCAGAAGAATATGGTTGGCCTGGCGGAGGGATCATCAGCCTGCTGGCCTGTTCCCCTGAAGGAGAGAAGGGCCCAGTCTGAGAAGGTGCTCTCTGAAAATCAGTGAACTTATGACAGCTGGATTCTCTTCCTTTACTGCTAGTCGCATGGTCCAGAGGATTCTCCAGGGCCCCTTGACCCTCTTCCTCCTCCCACTGGAGTGAAAGGTGAGAGTGTGAGTGGACCACTCTTTTCAAAATGAGGAGGTCTCCTTTCAGATGAAGGGTGACCTATTGGTGAGGGCCCATTTGGAGAAGGCTTTCTGCCCATTGCTGAGTTGGAAACATCCAGTGCATCATAGGGATCTTTTTCTACAAGTTCAAATCTAAGCTCCTTCTCAGTTAATTTTTGTCTGTTGCGTGCATTTTGTTTCCTGAAATAACTGAGGTTTCCTTCAGCAATCCGAGCTGCCAACTCACTAGCATGTGCTTCTTTCTCAGAGGAAATAATCTTCCCCAGACAGGAATGAATGGTACTCTGCAATTGTTCTTCAAGATATTGGGCTCTCTTTCTGTAGGTCTCCAGCTCTTTTATTGTTTGGCTCATCTTTTCTTCGACTTTGGAAAGTTTCTCCTCTTGCTCCACACGGTAGTTTTTCTCCACTCTTAATTTCCTGTGCAGTTTCTCATATTTTCTTGATAGCGTTCCATCATGACTTTAAAGTTCTTCTGTAGGGTCTCATTCTCACTTTGCACCTGTGCATTTTCTGACTGCAAGGAAGCCTGTTCAGTCTGCAGACTTTTAAGGTGTTCTGTAAGGTCTTCCGTGGTTTTCTCCACTTCAGATGAGAAAGTACATTTTTGATTTCTTCCTCCTTCCAAGATTTCTAAGGAGGCCTTTAGCTTATCACCATAAACCAGGTTCCTCAAAGCTCCTTTGGACTCATCCTCCAAGTGAGCACCAATTTCGTGTTCACTCGTCTTTCCCAGTTCCTGGTGACCACCATCCCTTTGGGCTCCCAGGCTTGGAGAAGATCTATCCATCATCTTCAGCAAGCATTCACTCAGAGACTCCATGTGATATTCTGTGTCCCTTAGAACTTGTTCTCCAGCTACTTTAGAGTCCTCTAATATGATTTTTGCTTTATATTGGACACCTCCTTGTCCCCTCTGTGCTTCAGCTTCTCCTTGTATTGTTGGTCTCTGCGTTGCGGAAGTAGGGATCCTTCATTCAAAACCTCTTTGATTGCCAGCTTCAGTTCTTCCTCATGCACTTGAAAGAGTCTCCAGTTTGTTTTAGCTTCAGCTATTTGTGATCTGAGGGAATCAGATTCACCTTGGAGGGACTGTATCCTTCTTGATAGATGCGCCATCGTTTCATCCTGTTGACCATGTTGAGCCTTCTGTGCTTTGAGCTCTTCTTCTAGAAAGGGCATTTCAACGCCATGGCTGCATTCGGACCTATGCAGCTTTTCGTCGGTTGCCTCCAGCTGTTGTGCTTCTCTTGAACCCTTCTCAAACCTGCAATCCTTGAAAGATGATTCTAAGCCTTCATGTTATTTTTCAACAACGGTCACTTTTTCAAGAAGTCCACATTTTGCCTCAATAAGTCCAGCAAGATTTAGGGCCAGCCTTTTTTCTCTTCCCACGTAAAGCCTGCTATGAACCGACTGAAAACCTCTCCAGAAAAGTGAGAGAACAGCAAAAAATCCAAGAGCTGTACACATCACCAACTCCCAAGGAAAGCCATAAGGAAGATGGCCTGGCTTCATGTCTTCGGACAATGCTGCCACAACCCTGGGTGCTTCTTCCAGAACCACCCACTAGTATGGCTGAGAGGCAGCCCTTGGCTCCTCCATCACGCCAAGACAGCTTTGGCTCTTGCCACCACAACCACAAGCCTGCCCAGGCAGGCCAACACAGGCTGTGGACACTCAGGTGTTTGGTCAGGAACTCCAACCTGCACCAGGCAACGGAGCAGACCACTTTGATCCCCTTCAGGGGCTGAGCGTATGGTGGGTGGTGGGCGTATGGCGGTGGGAGCCATGATCAAAGGCTCCCAGGAGCCTTGTTGTGCTCAACTGCCAATCAGGGGAGTCTTGTCCGCTTCCCTACCCAGTGCATCCTCAAGTGCCACAGGTTTAGGTCCCTCCCACTCCGGCCAGAGAGAATTCCTCTCCATGCCACCCACCCCTTGATTTGGTTTAGGCCAGGCCAAGGCGGGGTTAGTAGGAAGATTCCATCCAGTCATAATAACATTCAGTTTGATGTCACTCAAATTCTAAAGCTGACTAAACTGTTCAAACAGCTTTTATGGCCTATATTGGTCTTTGTGTCCCTTGCCTTTTGTTTGAGTGACTCAGTCCTTTTTCTGCCCTTGTGCTCTCCCTATTTCCTACCTTCCTTGCTTGCTTCCTCCCTTCCTGGTTTTTCTCCTTTTCTTCTTCCTTCTTTTCTACCTCCCTCCATCCCTCCAACTTTGCCTTCCTCCCTTCCAACTTTCTCTCTCCCTTCCCTCCCTTTTCTTTTCTTGCAAGTGTTTGGGGTGAAAGTCCATGGCAGGCCAGCCCCAAGCTAGGCAAGGTCACTTCCACTGAGCTACAACATCCCCAGACCTGCTGCCACTTCCTATGCAAGTAATTTGAATTATCTCTAAAGAGAAACTCTCACATTAGTCTACTTTCCAAGTAATTTCAGAAGAGTTGCTAACATGGGCATAAATCAGTTATGACAAGTCATTTTTTGAAAAGCATGGCAAAGCTAATGTTCCTTAAAAAAAGGAGTTGAAAACTTTAGTTGCTTTTCAGGTCTGCATTTCTAGACTAGTATTGTTGAAAATTTTTCAAACTCTTTTTTCAGATTTTTTTTTTGGACTTTTCATGGGCTTGAAAACATCTAAGGAAGCTGGCTGGTCCTTATAAATATATTGCCACGAGGAGGATGGATATGACTTTCTGAAATGGATGTAACTCCTGAACGTGAATTATATTGTTGATGTTAAGAGAAAGAGTTCATTACTTGATGTAAAAAATGGACATCCCCACTTATTTTTTTCCTCCCAAGTTAACACTTGACTTGTTGTTGAGTCACATATGAGGTTCGAAGTTGAAGATGCACAAGTAATCACTGGTTTTGTAAGCATGCAAGTTCCAAGCCCATAGGCCACCATGCATGATTAGACCTGTTGTTATTTACACTTACATGGCCAGAGCCTTATCACTGTCTAAAAGTTGCCAAATGAGAGTAGCTTGTTTTCTTCTCCAGCACATGTATCAAATGACGAGCTTTCAAGTGGACTTCCCTGAGCCTTTTCAGTATCCGAACATGCGAGTCCAAAACACTTTAGTCCTACTACTAAGAAGGATACTCACTGTAACACTGTTTTTCTGACCATTACATGGACAATAAGATGACCCTGGTGTGCAAAGAACAGGACTCAGTGAAGATGTACTGCCTGTTGGTGCATGACACTTCTAGGTTTCACGGGCCATGTGGAGGAATCAGCCCAAACACCTTGAGATAGCACTCAATTCATAGTTTACTTAAGGACAGGGAGAACTTCTTTCCTCAAAGTGTTTCTTCAAACGAGATGAGAGTCGAAAAGAAGGTATTGAGAACACTAAGTAAAATGGCTGTGCTTTGTGGAAGTGGCAGGATTCATCAATACATGTAACAATGCTTTGTCACTGCCTTTGGACCTAACACGTATCAGTGTAGATGAACAGGCACAGTAAGAAAGATAGCTGGCATAAAACACCAAGGGGAAGGGCCTAACTAGGTTGACTTTTTTCACTCTGGTGGCACTTTCTGTTGTCTGTATGAACAGAGTTTCCAAGTACTTTCCCACTTAGCCGGCCTCTCTGTTATTCATAAGTTGAACTACCAGGGAGAGATGGATCAGTTTACCACCTGTGAGGCCTTTTCTTCCACATTTTCTGCCCATTGCATGCTTTTGTTTTTTTTCAGCTCTTCCTACAAGCCCCCCTAATCCTGATCTCTCTTTAGTCCTTAAGATTTCTTTAAGTGTCCCCTTTGCTCCTGTTCATGGAGTCATGTGTATAGAAATTATACCTGGTTCTATTGAACTCTACTTAATTCTTTCTCACCTCTGTGCTCCTTTTGCTCAACACTTACTGTAACCCTTTCAATTTTTTGTCCATTTTCATTTAAAAAACTCTTTCAAAAATTGAACCATTTCGCATGCAGATACAGTCTTCTTGATCTGCTATTAATCCCTCACTACTGACATTGTAAGTTATTGAAATGTACACTTCCAGACCGTTTTAAGATTTTTGATTTCTGTATATCTATCTGTCTATCTATTTACAAACATAACATGGTATTCTGAAAGTGTCGTTCTGCTTTTGGAGCTCTACATTGTGTTTTTCAGAAGCAGGCCTATTACACAGAGATGAATCCATGTTACCTAGATTGAGTTCAAACCGGAATGTGCACTCTGATTCCCATTATATTGTTCTACCTACTCATGGACAGTTCAGTTATATCCAGACCTCAACACCTTCCCCATTAAGTAAAACCCTTGTGAAGAGACATGTAGATGCCTTTATGAACATATTGATAATTTTTCATGGCAGTGTTTTCCAAAAACCAGTTAGTAAAATCAATGTATTCCTTTGCAACCTGAAATTACCTTCATTCCAGTTGACTGGTATAAGAACCGCAGTATATCAGCAACAATTCTCCAATAGTAGTTCAGACAGAAGTCATTCTAGATAACAATGAGTGCCGGATCCTCCATGTATTTTACACAGCCCATGACAGGGGACATCCGTCCACTCGTTTAGAACAACTGATGTTTTATGCTGGCAATTTAGGTTTATTTAAAGGAGTGATTAGAAAACATGTGAGATGGACTGATTAGATTCAGTATGTATGTTGGCTTTGTTTTTCTAGGCCTGAATTGTTCACATTTCAATTAATTGTAGGTTAAGTATCAGGCAGATTCTTCACTGGGCTTCAAATGTGATAAAGTTGCTTCTTATTTTTAAGAAGGCCGTTTCAATCCTGCATTTATTTTACACCTCAGTGCTTGTTTTACACACAAGCACACACACCCACACACCACGCACATCAACAAACACACAAACACATAATTAGAGCACATTTAACACTCAAATAAAGCTTTACCTACTAATTCATAACTAGGGTATTTTTTTAATAAGTATTGTGTCTTGGTCTCTACTGGGGAAACATTGTTCATTGTGAGTTCTCTGGTTTGTTGTAGGGCAGTGAATGTTCACTTGTTGGCAATGATATAGAAATGGGGAGTAAGAGTTTAAAACTTTTTACAGTAGGTCGGCAGAGTCAGAGTATGGAATCTAAGAATAAGAAATTGGGGAATTTCCTCTTTGCTTCTTCATTTCAATCTCCTAATAATTCATGTATATGTTCCAAAAGTCTCCCAGAAAACAAGGACTAGGTCAATCCACATATCAGTGAACCATAGCAGAATGCGATTCTGAATTTCATATAAACAGTCATAAAATCAAAAAGACAGGTGCTGGGGTTTTGGCTCAGCACTAGAGTGCTTGCTTCACACTTTCAAAGGTCCTGAGTTGGATCCCCAACACCATACGTGAAAGGAATGAATGAACCAATGCATGAGTGTATGATGAATGAATTAAAGGTATAAGGAGGAGGAGGAAGAGGAGGAGGAGGAGGAGAAATAGAAGAAGATGATGAGTAATTTGACAGAAGGGAAGAAGGAGAGGTGAGTGAGTTTAAAGTGTGGTTTCCAATTCCCAAACGTTAAATTACAGCAGACGGGATAGAGAGAGAAGATGGGAGGGCAGGAGAGGGGGGATAGTAGAGTTTAGAAAAGGTAGCAGAATACAATAGTTACTAATATGGCATTTTGTAAAAACGTGGATGTGTAAACAATGTGATTGTGCAATCTGTATATGGGGTCAAAATGGGAGTTCATAACTCACTTGAATCTAATGTAGGAAATATGGTATCTCAAGAGCTATGTTAGGTTTTAAGCAACCAATATAAAAAAGAGGTCTTCATTTTTCTTTGTAGTTGAGATCTCCTGTTTCCGTGACATGTTTAGTTGTGTTCTCTCCTTTAGTGCTCCCATGCTCTAGTTATTCTGATATGGAAAAACTAGCTGAAATGCCCAACCAGTCTCTAAATCAGTGACACTTTTTGATTAAGCCTAAAGTCACTTTACAATTGCTACAGTCATACTAAATACACATCTTTGTTGGGAGTTTAAAAGATATTTCCATCAGCTAGATTACAAGTACCTAGAACTCCCATTCTTGTTTATGTAATAGTGGCTTCATCAGATTAAATGCTGTTCTCTGGAATAACATAAAATAGGAATAATTTACTCATAAGATTCCTACATAAACCATCTTTATTTACAAAATACTATCTTAAGAATTATTGTTTCATTGAGCTTCAATTGGAGCCAAAGTATAGTCAATTACTGAAGTAAAAGCAGTTACTTAAAAACTAAAAATGAGAGATAAGTGAAATTACATTTGAAGGGAGAGCAACAGCATGAGGTTTCTTGTTTGGTTCTGGATGTTGAGTAACAGGCTCATTTGCAGGTGGAAGGAACCCTTCAGGGAACTCACTGGTACTTTCAGAATGGGGGTGTAGAGGGCTGAATTCCAGCTCTTGGGGGAAGATTATGAGGAAAACCCCCTCCCTGCATAGACACTTCGCATTGGAAATGGAGTGGGTGGCGGGTCAGGTGGAAAATAATCTCCAGGTTCCCAGACAAGTTTCCTGGGGGAGGTGGAGGAAAAAAAAGGTCCTCTTCTCATGAACTGAGTCCTTGGGTCAACTGGAAACAAGGCACCTCTGACTGGAGGGAAAGGTGCCAACACAGAGCCAGAGCCAGTTGCTTGGTTTTCAGCATGGAGAGGTGAATCAGGCACATCAGAGTCCAAAGGAGGCATATTAGGAATTCTGTGTTCTGCTGGTCCCGATGCTCTACCACAATTTGAGTAAAACCTATCTTGCCTTTGTAGAGGAAGACGTGCATCAGAAGAATATGGTTGGCCTGGCGGAGGGATCATCAGCCTGCTGGCCTGTTCCCCTGAAGGAGAGAAGGGCCCAGTCTGAGAAGGTGCTCTCTGAAAATCAGTGAACTTATGACAGCTGGATTCTCTTCCTTTACTGCTAGTCGCATGGTCCAGAGGATTCTCCAGGGCCCCTTGACCCTCTTCCTCCTCCCACTGGAGTGAAAGGTGAGAGTGTGAGTGGACCACTCTTTTCAAAATGAGGAGGTCTCCTTTCAGATGAAGGGTGACCTATTGGTGAGGGCCCATTTGGAGAAGGCTTTCTGCCCATTGCTGAGTTGGAAACATCCAGTGCATCATAGGGATCTTTTTCTACAAGTTCAAATCTAAGCTCCTTCTCAGTTAATTTTTGTCTGTTGCGTGCATTTTGTTTCCTGAAATAACTGAGGTTTCCTTCAGCAATCCGAGCTGCCAACTCACTAGCATGTGCTTCTTTCTCAGAGGAAATAATCTTCCCCAGACAGGAATGAATGGTACTCTGCAATTGTTCTTCAAGATATTGGGCTCTCTTTCTGTAGGTCTCCAGCTCTTTTATTGTTTGGCTCATCTTTTCTTCGACTTTGGAAAGTTTCTCCTCTTGCTCCACACAGTAGTTTTTCTCCACTCTTAATTTCCTGTGCAGTTTCTCATATTTTCTTGATAGCGTTCCATCATGACTTTAAAGTTCTTCTGTAGGGTCTCATTCTCACTTTGCACCTGTGCATTTTCTGACTGCAAGGAAGCCTGTTCAGTCTGCAGACTTTTAAGGTGTTCTGTAAGGTCTTCCGTGGTTTTCTCCACTTCAGATGAGAAAGTACATTTTTGATTTCTTCCTCCTTCCAAGATTTCTAAGGAGGCCTTTAGCTTATCACCATAAACCAGGTTCCTCAAAGCTCCTTTGGACTCATCCTCCAAGTGAGCACCAATTTCGTGTTCACTCGTCTTTCCCAGTTCCTGGTGACCACCATCCCTTTGGGCTCCCAGGCTTGGAGAAGATCTATCCATCATCTTCAGCAAGCATTCACTCAGAGACTCCATGTGATATTCTGTGTCCCTTAGAACTTGTTCTCCAGCTACTTTAGAGTCCTCTAATATGATTTTTGCTTTATATTGGACACCTCCTTGTCCCCTCTGTGCTTCAGCTTCTCCTTGTATTGTTGGTCTCTGCGTTGCGGAAGTAGGGATCCTTCATTCAAAACCTCTTTGATTGCCAGCTTCAGTTCTTCCTCATGCACTTGAAAGAGTCTCCAGTTTGTTTTAGCTTCAGCTATTTGTGATCTGAGGGAATCAGATTCACCTTGGAGGGACTGTATCCTTCTTGATAGATGCGCCATCGTTTCATCCTGTTGACCATGTTGAGCCTTCTGTGCTTTGAGCTCTTCTTCTAGAAAGGGCATTTCAACGCCATGGCTGCATTCGGACCTATGCAGCTTTTCGTCGGTTGCCTCCAGCTGTTGTGCTTCTCTTGAACCCTTCTCAAACCTGCAATCCTTGAAAGATGATTCTAAGCCTTCATGTTATTTTTCAACAACGGTCACTTTTTCAAGAAGTCCACATTTTGCCTCAATAAGTCCAGCAAGATTTAGGGCCAGCCTTTTTTCTCTTCCCACGTAAAGCCTGCTATGAACCGACTGAAAACCTCTCCAGAAAAGTGAGAGAACAGCAAAAAATCCAAGAGCTGTACACATCACCAACTCCCAAGGAAAGCCATAAGGAAGATGGCCTGGCTTCATGTCTTCGGACAATGCTGCCACAACCCTGGGTGCTTCTTCCAGAACCACCCACTAGTATGGCTGAGAGGCAGCCCTTGGCTCCTCCATCACGCCAAGACAGCTTTGGCTCTTGCCACCACAACCACAAGCCTGCCCAGGCAGGCCAACACAGGCTGTGGACACTCAGGTGTTTGGTCAGGAACTCCAACCTGCACCAGGCAACGGAGCAGACCACTTTGATCCCCTTCAGGGGCTGAGCGTATGGTGGGTGGTGGGCGTATGGCGGTGGGAGCCATGATCAAAGGCTCCCAGGAGCCTTGTTGTGCTCAACTGCCAATCAGGGGAGTCTTGTCCGCTTCCCTACCCAGTGCATCCTCAAGTGCCACAGGTTTAGGTCCCTCCCACTCCGGCCAGAGAGAATTCCTCTCCATGCCACCCACCCCTTGATTTGGTTTAGGCCAGGCCAAGGCGGGGTTAGTAGGAAGATTCCATCCAGTCATAATAACATTCAGTTTGATGTCACTCAAATTCTAAAGCTGACTAAACTGTTCAAACAGCTTTTATGGCCTATATTGGTCTTTGTGTCCCTTGCCTTTTGTTTGAGTGACTCAGTCCTTTTTCTGCCCTTGTGCTCTCCCTATTTCCTACCTTCCTTGCTTGCTTCCTCCCTTCCTGGTTTTTCTCCTTTTCTTCTTCCTTCTTTTCTACCTCCCTCCATCCCTCCAACTTTGCCTTCCTCCCTTCCAACTTTCTCTCTCCCTTCCCTCCCTTTTCTTTTCTTGCAAGTGTTTGGGGTGAAAGTCCATGGCAGGCCAGCCCCAAGCTAGGCAAGGTCACTTCCACTGAGCTACAACATCCCCAGACCTGCTGCCACTTCCTATGCAAGTAATTTGAATTATCTCTAAAGAGAAACTCTCACATTAGTCTACTTTCCAAGTAATTTCAGAAGAGTTGCTAACATGGGCATAAATCAGTTATGACAAGTCATTTTTTGAAAAGCATGGCAAAGCTAATGTTCCTTAAAAAAAGGAGTTGAAAACTTTAGTTGCTTTTCAGGTCTGCATTTCTAGACTAGTATTGTTGAAAATTTTTCAAACTCTTTTTTCAGATTTTTTTTGTTTGGACTTTTCATGGGCTTGAAAACATCTAAGGAAGCTGGCTGGTCCTTATAAATATATTGCCACGAGGAGGATGGATATGACTTTCTGAAATGGATGTAACTCCTGAACGTGAATTATATTGTTGATGTTAAGAGAAAGAGTTCATTACTTGATGTAAAAAATGGACATCCCCACTTATTTTTTTCCTCCCAAGTTAACACTTGACTTGTTGTTGAGTCACATATGAGGTTCGAAGTTGAAGATGCACAAGTAATCACTGGTTTTGTAAGCATGCAAGTTCCAAGCCCATAGGCCACCATGCATGATTAGACCTGTTGTTATTTACACTTACATGGCCAGAGCCTTATCACTGTCTAAAAGTTGCCAAATGAGAGTAGCTTGTTTTCTTCTCCAGCACATGTATCAAATGACGAGCTTTCAAGTGGACTTCCCTGAGCCTTTTCAGTATCCGAACATGCGAGTCCAAAACACTTTAGTCCTACTACTAAGAAGGATACTCACTGTAACACTGTTTTTCTGACCATTACATGGACAATAAGATGACCCTGGTGTGCAAAGAACAGGACTCAGTGAAGATGTACTGCCTGTTGGTGCATGACACTTCTAGGTTTCACGGGCCATGTGGAGGAATCAGCCCAAACACCTTGAGATAGCACTCAATTCATAGTTTACTTAAGGACAGGGAGAACTTCTTTCCTCAAAGTGTTTCTTCAAACGAGATGAGAGTCGAAAAGAAGGTATTGAGAACACTAAGTAAAATGGCTGTGCTTTGTGGAAGTGGCAGGATTCATCAATACATGTAACAATGCTTTGTCACTGCCTTTGGACCTAACACGTATCAGTGTAGATGAACAGGCACAGTAAGAAAGATAGCTGGCATAAAACACCAAGGGGAAGGGCCTAACTAGGTTGACTTTTTTCACTCTGGTGGCACTTTCTGTTGTCTGTATGAACAGAGTTTCCAAGTACTTTCCCACTTAGCCGGCCTCTCTGTTATTCATAAGTTGAACTACCAGGGAGAGATGGATCAGTTTACCACCTGTGAGGCCTTTTCTTCCACATTTTCTGCCCATTGCATGCTTTTGTTTTTTTTCAGCTCTTCCTACAAGCCCCCCTAATCCTGATCTCTCTTTAGTCCTTAAGATTTCTTTAAGTGTCCCCTTTGCTCCTGTTCATGGAGTCATGTGTATAGAAATTATACCTGGTTCTATTGAACTCTACTTAATTCTTTCTCACCTCTGTGCTCCTTTTGCTCAACACTTACTGTAACCCTTTCAATTTTTTGTCCATTTTCATTTAAAAAACTCTTTCAAAAATTGAACCATTTCGCATGCAGATACAGTCTTCTTGATCTGCTATTAATCCCTCACTACTGACATTGTAAGTTATTGAAATGTACACTTCCAGACCGTTTTAAGATTTTTGATTTCTGTATATCTATCTGTCTATCTATTTACAAACATAACATGGTATTCTGAAAGTGTCGTTCTGCTTTTGGAGCTCTACATTGTGTTTTTCAGAAGCAGGCCTATTACACAGAGATGAATCCATGTTACCTAGATTGAGTTCAAACCGGAATGTGCACTCTGATTCCCATTATATTGTTCTACCTACTCATGGACAGTTCAGTTATATCCAGACCTCAACACCTTCCCCATTAAGTAAAACCCTTGTGAAGAGACATGTAGATGCCTTTATGAACATATTGATAATTTTTCATGGCAGTGTTTTCCAAAAACCAGTTAGTAAAATCAATGTATTCCTTTGCAACCTGAAATTACCTTCATTCCAGTTGACTGGTATAAGAACCGCAGTATATCAGCAACAATTCTCCAATAGTAGTTCAGACAGAAGTCATTCTAGATAACAATGAGTGCCGGATCCTCCATGTATTTTACACAGCCCATGACAGGGGACATCCGTCCACTCGTTTAGAACAACTGATGTTTTATGCTGGCAATTTAGGTTTATTTAAAGGAGTGATTAGAAAACATGTGAGATGGACTGATTAGATTCAGTATGTATGTTGGCTTTGTTTTTCTAGGCCTGAATTGTTCACATTTCAATTAATTGTAGGTTAAGTATCAGGCAGATTCTTCACTGGGCTTCAAATGTGATAAAGTTGCTTCTTATTTTTAAGAAGGCCGTTGCAATCCTGCATTTATTTTACACCTCAGTGCTTGTTTTACACACAAGCACACACACCCACACACCACGCACATCAACAAACACACAAACACATAATTAGAGCACATTTAACACTCAAATAAAGCTTTACCTACTAATTCATAACTAGGGTATTTTTTTAATAAGTATTGTGTCTTGGTCTCTACTGGGGAAACATTGTTCATTGTGAGTTCTCTGGTTTGTTGTAGGGCAGTCAATGTTCTCTTGTTGGCAATGATATAGAAATGGGGAGTAAGAGTTTAAAACTTTTTACAGTAGGTAGGCAGAGTCAGAGTATGGAATCTAAGAATAAGAAATTGGGGAATTTCCTCTTTGTTTCTTCATTTCAATCTCCTAATAATTCATGTATATGTTCCAAAAGTCTCCCAGAAAACAAGGACTAGGTCAATCCACATATCAGTGAACCATAGCAGAATGCGATTCTGAATTTCATATAAACAGTCATAAAATCAAAAAGACAGGTGCTGGGGTTTTGGCTCAGCACTAGAGTGCTGGCTTCACACTTTCAAAGGTCCTGAGTTGAATCCCCAACACCATACGTGAAAGGAATGAATGAACCAATGCATGAGTGTATGATGAATGAATTAAAGGTATAAGGAGGAGGAGGAAGAGGAGGAGGAGGAGGAGAAATAGAAGAAGATGATGAGTAATTTGACAGAAGGGAAGATGGAGAGGAGAGTGAGTTTAAAGTGTGGTTACCAATTCCCAAACGTTAAATTACAGCAGACGGGATAGAGAGAGAAGATGGGAGGGCAGGAGAGGGGGGATAGTAGAGGTTAGAAAAGGTAGCAGAATACAATAGTTACTAATATGGCATTTTGTAAAAACGTGGATGTGTAAACAATGTGATTGTGCAATCTGTATATGGGGTCAAAATGGGAGTTCATAACTCACTTGAATCTAATGTAGGAAATATGGTATCTCAAGAGCTATGTTACGTTTTAAGCAACCAATATAAAAAAGAGGTCTTCATTTTTCTTTGTAGTTGAGATCTCCTGTTTCCGTGACATGTTTAGTTGTGTTCTCTCCTTTAGTGCTCCCATGCTCTAGTTATTCTGATATGGAAAAACTAGCTGAAATGCCCAACCAGTCTCTAAATCAGTGACACTTTTTGATTAAGCCTAAAGTCACTTTACAATTGCTACAGTCATACTAAATACACATCTTTGTTGGGAGTTTAAAAGATATTTCCATCAGCTAGATTACAAGTACCTAGAACTCCCATTCTTGTTTATGTAATAGTGGCTTCATCAGATTAAATGCTGTTCTCTGGAATAACATAAAATAGGAATAATTTACTCATAAGATTCCTACATAAACCATCTTTATTTACAAAATACTATCTTAAGAATTATTGTTTCATTGAGCTTCAATTGGAGCCAAAGTATAGTCAATTACTGAAGTAAAAGCAGTTACTTAAAAACTAAAAATGAGAGATAAGTGAAATTACATTTGAAGAGAGAGCAACAGCATGAGGTTTCTTGTTTGGTTCTGGATGTTGAGTAACAGGCTCATTTGCAGGTGGAAGGAACCCTTCAGGGAACTCACTGGTACTTTCAGAATGGGGGTGTAGAGGGCTGAATTCCAGCTCTTGGGGGAAGATTATGAGGAAAACCCCCTCCCTGCATAGACACTTCGCATTGGAAATGGAGTGGGTGGCGGGTCAGGTGGAAAATAATCTCCAGGTTCCCAGACAAGTTTCCTGGGGGAGGTGGAGGAAAAAAAAGGTCCTTTTCTCATGAACTGACTCCTTGGGTGAACTGGAAACAAGGCACCTCTGACTGGAGGGAAAGGTGCCAACACAGAGCCAGAGCCAGTTGCTTGGTTTTCAGCATGGAGAGGTGAATCAGGCACATCAGAGTCCAAAGGAGGCATATTAGGAATTCTGTGTTCTGCTGGTCCCGATGCTCTACCACAATTTGAGTAAAACCTATCTTGCCTTTGTAGAGGAAGACGTGCATCAGAAGAATATGGTTGGCCTGGCGGAGGGATCATCAGCCTGCTGGCCTGTTCCCCTGGAGGAGAGAGGGGGCCCAGTCTGAGAAGGTGCTCTCTGAAAATCAGTGAACTTATGACAGCTGGATTCTCTTCCTTTACTGCTAGTCGCATGGTCCAGAGGATTCTCCAGGGCCCCTTGACCCTCTTCCTCCTCCCACTGGAGTGAAAGGTGAGAGTGTGAGTGGACCACTCTTTTCAAAATGAGGAGGTCTCCTTTCAGATGAAGGGTGACCTATTGGTGAGGGCCCATTTGGAGAAGGCTTTCTGCCCATTGCTGAGTTGGAAACATCCAGTGCATCATAGGGATCTTTTTCTACAAGTTCAAATCTAAGCTCCTTCTCAGTTAATTTTTGTCTGTTGCGTGCATTTTGTTTCCTGAAATAACTGAGGTTTCTTTCAGCAATCCGAGCTGCCAACTCACTAGCATGTGCTTCTTTCTCAGAGGAAATAATCTTCCCCAGACAGGAATGAATGGTACTCTGCAATTGTTCTTCAAGATATTGGGCTCTCTTTCTGTAGGTCTCCAGCTCTTTTATTGTTTGGCTCATCTTTTCTTCGACT